>NC_039255.1:11494255-11513741 GCF_003368295.1 Carassius auratus
AAAACAAGATTCTTTCAGCAGAACGTTTAAAATTCCTCAAGTAAGATAGTATCTTGTTGGAAATGACAGTTTTAGTGTTGGTGGGTGATTCAATCAGATGTGATCGTGTTTATGAAACTGAAGAGCAATGTGTGCTGTCTCCAGCAGACTGCAGGTGGACAGACGTATTTATGCTGAAAATGAGCCAGGATTTTATAATAAGCCATACTGTATGTGTGTGGTGGTCCAACATTTGTTCCTTTAAAAATAATAATAGACTAACTCCTGCATATGGTCAGCACTATAAAGGTCCAAAGAACTGACTGAAGGGTGCACAACAAGACTCTGCAGATCTTATGATTACATAGGGATTAAGCTTGTAATATCATATTTACTATTGCTCTGCCTTCGACTGTTCAGATGCGGTCAACCAGGAGAGTGTCAGTGTGGCCGGTGGGACTCGTTGGAGGCCGGAGGTACGAGCGGCCCTTAGTGGAAAAGGGGAAAGTGGTCGGCTGGTACACAGGCTGGAAGGCCGACAGGCCATTTGCAATTGACATGGCTGGTAAGACACCACTAAGATCTCTTGAAAATATTTCATTTAACAACATGCACGGTCATTTAAATACCACTAGCAATTTTTTACTGGTTGTTAATACATTTTTTTTTTTTTTTTTTTACAATAATGGTTCATAAAAATCTTGCTGCAACATTGTTACCCAAACAGGAAAAAAAGGCACATATATTTGAATATGTGACAATTATGCCCGTTATACACTATGTGCGGGATGCAACATTAACACAAAAGCATTCAGTCACACTGACAGCATCTCTGCTGTGTAACAGAACTGCAGGTCATAATAACAGTGATATAAATAAAGTTTTCTATTTTTTTTATAAATGGCTATTGGAGTGTGTCATTGAAAACTATGGAATAGAATGAAAACCACCTCAAATTGCTAAATAATTTGTCAATTCATTATTTTATGTTGCTTTACAAAAAGCTGTATTGGTTTATAGTGCATTTTCACCACTCAATGCTGAAACTGCTCACTGTAAATGGTTAATATGAGCATCCTGAAAACTACAAAAAAATCATTTCTTAGACATGAAAAATCCTTTGCATCATAACAATGGAATTTTTATATCTGGTTTAGAATTAAAGATTATGCAGCCATTTAACAAAAACTGTTTGACTAGTTCTTAAAAATATCCATTTCTCAATTTCAAATATTCATAGGCCCTAAACATGATCTGGCCCACTCCCTTGAGTGACAAAGAAAGATTTTTGGTTAAATATTTCTTTAAATAACAGGTTTTAGTTGGCTTGCACTTTCCATCAACCCAGCTGGTTTTTCAATTCCAGAACTAATTTGTGTAAAATGCATAACACATTTCTTTTTTACATCCTGCCCATCTGAAAGCTTCCATTTAAATGACATTCATTCATTAGGCAGATGCTTTTTATCCAAAATGATTTAGAGTGCATTCAAGATATCAATTTTTTCAGTATATTGGTTCTCCTAGGAACAAACCATGACACGTGTCATTGCAGGTGAGCTACTGTGACCAAATAACTATCCATTAAACGACTCGATGAAGACATTCCTTAGAGTTCAGAACTATTACTAATAAATGTCTTAAAAGTATTGGAGAAGCAGAACATCATTAGCTGGGGCATTATGTCTTCAAGTTTCACCACTAGTGCTCTAAATTCTTATTTAATGTTATTAAGTTATTGAACTTCCGCCATCCATATCTCTGTCCATCTTATCGGTGTTCTGAAGGATATTCTGCCCATGTTATACCAAATGCTGCTGATAGTTTACAACATCAGCTGTGTGAGGAGCAGCTTGCCTGCACAGATAAGCAGATGGGACTTCTTTGCAGTTTGGTTTTGTTGACACTTTCCAGACTTCCCCTCACCAAAATCGTTTCAAACAGGCATATAAAATTGGCCCAAAGCAGGCAGCAAAGCGGTTCCTATATAGAGAGAGCATGCAAAAGGAATGCTCTAAGCTGAGGGGGGGAGCTTTGAAACACCAAGAGTCTTCTGAAGAGGCTTTTCTCCTA
Source organism: Carassius auratus (assembly GCF_003368295.1). Lineage (NCBI taxonomy): Eukaryota > Metazoa > Chordata > Actinopteri > Cypriniformes > Cyprinidae > Carassius > Carassius auratus. Next base: position 11,496,308 of record NC_039255.1, read on the forward strand.
TACAATACTAGTGATACTAGCTAGATCAGCTAGTCATGTCAATGTTTACAAAGGGAAGGTACCAAGAACCAGGCTTGGTAATGTTAAAGGAAAGTAAGTTACTATATTTAAAAAAAAAATGTGTTCATGTGTTTTTTTTTAAGCAACAACGCTTATTGTTGTGAAAGTGGGTGATGTCACGTGCATGCGTTTTGTGTATTCAGTATATAGGCGCGCACGAGCACGTACTTGAAGATGCATGTGCACAGGAGTAATAGGGTTTCTTTGCAAAGTTACATTGCCAACTACTGGCCTGGCATTGCATCCAGTGTTTTTAGTCATTTTCAAGTCTCCGTATGAACTGTGTTCACTTAGGTGATTGTTGTTGTCATCTGTACACTAAATCTCTCAGAAATGCATAGGAAAAACTTTTAGTACAAGTCGCGTACATGTCCTAAGTGAAACTTCACTGTCTCTGTTCTTCTCTGGAGGAGTGATCTGCCAACCCCTTCCCAATCTGCTGAGACCATCAAAACCTTCAAGAAAGAGCTGAAGACACTTCTTCCACAAGCACTATAACTAAAACACAATAAACAAAAGCACTTCCTGTAATAACTCCTGGCACTTGGCAATGTGTACTGCAAATATTGTTGGCTCTTCTGAAAAATTGCTTGTGATGTTCCACATTTTGAAAGTCACTTTGGAGAAAAGCATATGCTAAATGAACAAAAGTAATTCGGAAGTTTTCATGTCAGGCTGGTCGGGATTCCCAAAAAGGGATGTTAAAAGCAACTGTGTTTACACTTTTTGGGGAAATCAGCTTTCAAATGGCTTTTATGTTAAACTGTATTTCAACAGTGTAAAAAAAAAAGACACACTATTACAATGCATAACAGGTAGGAAAAGATGAAACATACCCTGTACTTTAGGTAGAAGTGAGGTGACGGGGCAACCATTTGCTCTCTGCTCCCTATAATTGCCGAAAAGCACCTTTACCAAAGCTAAATTCAGCAATTTCTCTGTGCATTTTTAACAAACATAAGCTCTCAAGCAATGCATTAAAGAGGGTGGGTTGAAAAGATGCTGACAGGTTGGAAACATCCAAATGGAGAGAAGCAGGGCTTCTATCCAGCTCGAGGGAATGAATACAGCGTCAGAGATAGCAGTGCGTAGTTAAAGCAATCCCTAATTCCCCAGACTCCAGTGCTGCCTCTGGATATTATGCTGTTCATGAAACTCTAATAACAAGAGATGGTATCATCTCTCGCTCATGTGATCTCCGTTACTACCACTATTGCTCCTCTTCCATAGCCTGTATTTTTCACACTTGTTCGCTCACCCATAATATCATCATCATTTTCATCAGACATAATGCATTACTGTCAAGCCCTGACAGTGAGCATCTCCCTTCTCAAACACTTTGCACAATGTATACGCTTCCTCATATCGCTGCTGTAGACTAAACACATGTTCTATGAGCTGTTTAAGGTTCATAAATCCCCCGGCTCTACTATACTTCTCCCTGAACAAAAGCTGAGAACAATGAGGTTATTTAGTATTCCTGCCGTACAGCTTCTTCTGAGAGCAAACACAATAGCAGAGAAAAGGTCCTGAACCACCTCTCTCATTTCATTCAAGCACTGCTCTCACCTGAAGAGGAGCTCAAGTGCTCGTCTTAACATGGAAACCTTTTTAACACACAATAGTGAAATTTTGCGCATTAGGCGGAGAAGGTTTGAAAAAGATTATGCAAGAGAATAAACAGTAACAAAAAGCAACATCTGTAGTGTACACAGTGATTAGTCCTTGCATGAGTCACACTAGCTTTTACATGATCTGTGTAACAAGTATATATATATATATATATTTTTTTTCCTATGGGTCTGGGGAACAATTTGCAGAATTTTACTTTACAAATATTTTATAATATTTGTAAAATAATAAAATGCACTCATTACATTATTCTAACAGCTTCTTTGGTGGGCACTATGCTATAATTTGCACACTACTTAATATTTGAGAACTGTGCAATTAAATTGAGTTGAATCTACAGTATCCTTAATACAGTTTGGGTTGGTAAGATTTTTTATGTTTAACAAAAATATAAAAAAAAATATATAAAAGTCTCTGAGGCTCACCAGGCGTGCATTTATTTGATCAAAAATACAGTACAAACAGTAATTTGTGTGAAATATTATTACACCGTATTATTACACCAAATTGGTTACTTGAAATAAGTTTTCTGTTTTAATCTATTTTAAAATGTAATTTATTCCTGTTATGCAAAGCTGAATCTTTAGCATCCAAATAATGTTGAAAACATTTGTGCTATTTTATATTTTTTTGTGGAAATTATGATACATTTGTTTTGAATTATTAGATGAATATAAAGTTCTAAAGAACACTATAAATATTTTGTAATATTTAAAATGTTACATTATAAATATTTTGTCACTTTTAATCAATTTAATGTGCAGTTATACTAATTAAAAATTACCGCAAACATTTAAACTGGTGTATGTGTGAACAGATGGAATAAAACAGCAGACTAATTAAATTACATCAATGAGCTCATATTCTACCAGAATTCAATCCTTTTGACATTTAACTTTATGAAAATAAGTTAATTGTTAGTGACACTTATTATTGAAACTAATTTAAAAAGTGCACTTTCCAATTTGCTTTTTACAGATTGTTTTATATTTGTATTTACTCATTGTCCTTTATTCATGTTAGAGAGTTTATTAATATGATTTACATATTTAAATATACTTATTATTTCATGATTGATGTATAACATTTTCCCTAGAAATGTATAGTTTTATGGGGGGATTTTTCAACCAAAACAACATAAATGTTTTTTTTCTGCACCACTTCTATTTACAGATTTGAAAGCCATCCTAATTAAAGAGCTTACAAAAGCTAGGTGCAACCCTTCCCTGGTCATGAACTAGATCACAGGATAGGAGCGCTGTTGGTGTAACAGCAGAAAGATGTCCAGCTCTTCAGCTGTATCAAAGCCATGTCCCTGAATCTCTGAGCATAGGTTCTTACATCATTCCCCCAATACTCCAACAGGGACATCAAAAGGCAATATAGTCATAACATTTTTTTTAAAAAGATCAAAAGAAAAAAGCTGACTGTCCTTCAACTATAAATAAACTTTGACAGTATGGATGTCGATCTGAGGAAGAGAACAAGGACATAGTTAGCCAGGGCTTAGATGAACATTGCATTGCTGTTGTGAGCTCACTTCTGCAGATCTGATGGAAGCCCAGGTGGTTTAAGCTGGAACGCAAGCGTCCTAGAAAACAGCCTGTGCCCAGGATAAAAAGCCCACAACAGAGGGTGGTATTCCCTATGGTGAAATTGAAAAGTCCTTCTCCTGTTTTGTAGCTGAGACGATGTCATCGAGAGAAATGGAAACGAGGGGGTGAAAAACTTATCCTGACCCACATGCAGCTGTGGGACGGTTCAACCTGCTCCCATGAGAAATGCATAAGTTCAAGAGCAAGCTGGAGAGCCGTGTATCTGTGCACAGCTAATACAGCGTAAATGAGAGAGTGTGTTTGAATATATAATGAGATTATCTGCACAATAATTAGTTTTAGATAAATTTGCAATAAACAATTGCAGGTCTGTAAGCTTTTTGATTTATATTTGGTCCAATTTCTGGAGCTTGTGTGAAGCCCAGACTGTCTCACTTGCAAACGTGGTCTATAGAAAGCTATCTTTTAGTATTCCCATTCATCTCAATGGCAGTTGTTCAAGCCCTGGTAGTATGCAATTTGCAATCTGCCATCACGGCTCAAGGGCACGCACATCTTTCCAAACTCTTCATTAATAATTATCATGAGCTATGACATCAAAAGCAGCAAAAAGGAAAAAGTAATAAAAACATTTTATTTAAATATCTGATTTCAACTTTGCATGCAAAACAGTTTTTTTTTTTCATTGGCAGGTTTTGCAGTGAACCTGCAGGTGATCCTGTCAAACCCACGTGCCCTGTTCAAGAGAAGAGGAGCCAAACCAGGGATGCAAGAGTCTGATTTTCTCAAACAGATCACCAAGGTGGAGGACTTGGAGCCAAAGGCCAAGAACTGTACACAGGTCAGTAGAGAAGCCTGCATTTGCATCCTTCACACTGACATGAATACTACTACTACTACAAAAAGCAAAACAAAAAAAACAATTCCAGTTTTTGATGTCTCTCTTGAGTCTGAGTCAGTAGTTTAGGCATTGTGACTCAACACTATCTTTTTGGTACAAATCTGAAAACCTAACGTTGTACCGCATTCTATTCTTCTACCAGTGACCGTAGTGAATAGCACTGTCAAGGAGCTATTGAAACTGTAAAACAAATTCATATGTACAGTATTTGACTTGGTGTGATTCTAAAAGCTCCTGCATTCATCCATGGCCCATTATCTCAGGAGCTCAAATCTCTTCAGTCGGCTCACCTTACGTGTCAGAACGCTCTCTTCCTCCCCGTACCACACGTCACTGCTACTGCCATCATCATTATCACCCAATTACCCTAATGGTAGCCACACTGGGTTATTAATAGTGACTATTAGCAGGGCTGACAATTCCACTAATCACCAACACCAGAAAGAGCAGGACATGCTTCCAACTCAGCTATGTGTCATTTTGCCAGACACAGCATAATGTGCGCATTGTAAACAAACTGCAGGGAGCGCAGGTTTGTTCCTGAACAATGCCATGGCCGGTGTAAACGTGTAGATATTGCCCTCGTAAAACAGAGTAGAAAGGCCACTGACAGTTACGAAGAAGTGCAAGTCGCTACATGGACAAAGTGGGAGTTTAATATACTTAAATTTGTGGCTGCAGTCCAGTTATATGATGATGGCATTATGGAAGTAAACAAAATGAAGCACTTGTGCCAAAAGTTATGGGTCCTCGTGGGTCTGAGCTGTGCCTGTCCAAAGTGGAGCACTGCCAGCAACGTCTTTTGGAAAGGTCACATTTGTAGAAGCGTTCTTGAGGGTCCCAGCGGATGACTGTGACTAAGCCTGCGGGCAGGGCGATATGGCCACCTCCCAACATGCACTTCAAAATTAAGCACAGGGAGGCTGGGTAGGATCGAGGGGGTCATCTTATGTGAGTAATCAAGGCTGAATCGATGTGACAGGGAGAAAAGAGACAGAGGTAAAAAGGAAGAAGAAGAGGGCAAAGGGATTGTGTTCGAGTTTGGCAGAGAGATGGCAAACAAGCCACACAGATGAAGAGGTGAAGAAAGTGTGTGAGAGAGATTCACAGGCTTATTTACAGAAGTCAGTGCATAGACTCTCCTATTTATTATTGTCAATCTCAATCGTGCTCCTGCAGACCAAATCCTGCCAGACTGCTGTCAGTGTGCCAGCATGCTTCACTCTGCCCACGACACAATCGCTCAAATGATTATCCTCTCTCAAGGCTTCAGATGCTCATCCTGTTTAGATTCAAAAGAAACCCTCAGAAAAATCATCACAAGCATTGTTTAGATAATCGTTTCATATCGGACAGCCCAATTCCAGACTTGAATGAATGAGTAATACACATTTATTAAGAGCTAAAATACTTTGACAATTATTGGCAATAAAAATTAGATCTGATGTCATACAAGATTCTATCCTGTTTGTAAAAAATCATTTTAAGGTGTAATTATTGTTAAAACTCTAGACTAAGATTCTTCATTAGCTAATATGAACTAGCATTTATTAACCTTTATTAATATTCATTTCTACACATACTAATGCAGTATGTAAGATGTTTAAATGAATATTTAATTTATTATGAATTAACATTAACATTAATTTTATAGACTAGACTAGATAAATAGAAAGAGGATAGAAACATTTTTCATTGTTTGCTCATACACTACCGCTCACCAAGTACACTAAGTTCGAGAGGATTTCTTAAAATGTTTTTGAAAGAAGTCTCATATGCTTATCAAAGCTGCATTTATTTGATTGAAAATACAGTTAAAACTAACATTGTGAAATATTAATACTCTCTCTCTCTATACGTACAATGCCATTTATTCCCATGATGGTAAAGCTGAATTTTTTAGCAGCCATAACTCCAGTCTTCAGTGTCACACAGTCTTTCAGGAAATCATTCTAATACGAGTGGGTCCTCGAGAATTTTTTTATGTTTAGTATACTTGTGGAAATGTAATATTTCATGATTATTCGATGAATAGAAAGGTCATTGTGAAATCTTGTGCAACATCATACATTTTTGACCAGTTTAATAAATAAAATTAATTTGAGAAAAAAAATTATCCACGAGTATAAACCATGAAAATGTTAGTCTTCTAAATGACACATTACATGATATTACTGGAACTAAAATGGTCAAATTTTCTGTCTCTATTAATTTGTGCTTTCATCCATCAATATTCCATTTTAAAAGTCAAAACAAGGTTTGGCACACATTGCAATAATGACAATGACACTTGTCTTATAATATTCACGGCAATGACTGAGCTATGAATGGTTTCAATTGTAATAACTTTTTCTTGAAACTCATTTACAATTAGCAGAGCCCATGAGGACTTCTGGCTTCACACCTCCACACTGCTGTTATATCACTGCTTTCAACCTTTATGCACTTTGTAGCCATTACCTTATCAACATTAAAAAATCAAGGATTTATTACATATGAAAGCAGAACAAGTTCAATTCTTCACATATTATTACTCTCCTTCAATAAAAAAATAGAAACTACTCTGCAAATGTCTTTGACAGCAGCACATAAACACAACTAATGAAGTCTAACCACCCACAAACCAATTACAAATCACTTCAGGAAGTTTCCAATTTAGTCTATCTCAGACCTTCAGACTTAAAAACATTCAGCCACATATAGAGCCCTGTCCTACAGCTTACTGGGCCCTGGGAATATTCATCAAGGGAAGAACAGGAGACAGCAAAGTGTCAGACAAGTTCATAAGAGGCATTATTACAGAACCTACAGTACCAGAGGGATAAATCTTGTTATGAGGCCACTACAGGATGCTTTGGGTTACTTCTGAGTTGATGCACCATATTTATCTCTTATGATTCTGCTAAAACAAGCCAATCTGCAGTGCCATGTGTTCAGAAACTGACGCGTCACACCTGAGTGCGGCCATTTAGCTGTTCTCGTTCCCTGCCCTGCCTCTATCTGATATAATTAAGATATGTAACCAATTATAGTGATGTACGTAAACTGCCTTGGTACATAAAATATGGGTTCTCATATTCTAAAATAACTGATTTCAAATGGTTTCTTTCAGGTCCTGGTCTGGCATACCCGCACTGAGAAGGTCAACCTGGGTAACGAACCAAAGCGACAACAGGACTCTGTCTATATAGAGGTCTAGCGAGTGACACTGCACTAAGACTGACATATAACACTGGATGAAGGCCTGCCATCATTGGCACTTTCCAAATCGATGACCACCTTTGAACTTTAGGATACCTGCTCTGGTGGAAAAGACATGTCAAGTGGTCTCGGTATTCTCTACTGACACGCACTGTATATGCAGAAGTTTCTCACTGTGTCGTCACACTGGATTACCCGTAATGTGTTGGAAGGAGAAACCATGGAAAGGGTTTTTCAAATGGCAACTGCACATGAAAAAACGATCTTATACCCATCTTGAAGACTCTGGACACTTGGAGGATCAGATCAATGTCTGTGAACGCGGTGGAAAAAGACCAGCCGCTAGAACAGAGAGGTAGAGTGTTGCTGAAGGGAATCGAACAGCCCACAAAAACTGAAGGATCAGTGGATGGAAAAACCCTGGAAATACTGTCTAAAGAGTGTGAGACACTATTACAAGGACAGAACTTTTGGATTACAACTGTCTTTATTCCAAACGACCCTCGTTAAAAGCAAAAAAAAAAAAAAAGGAAATAAAAGACAACTTTACAATAAATGCGTCTTTAGACAAAATGATCACACAATAGTTCATGGCTATTCACGGTTTAATGCACGGAAATAACAATATTCTGTCTCTGTACTAGGCACCAGAAAATGTAAACACATTATAGAAATAAACCTGGATGACACGGTGGCGATGTTTACATTATTGCACAGCAGAGAGACCCTGTCTGAGAGGATAGAAGCTCTGCTACAGCGGCGAGACTGACGTGTTCGACTGCACACTTTTGATCGGTTCTTACTTTTCAAAACTAGCTAGCTAAAAAGATCATTCCTTCCCCAAGCCCCCTTTTTATTGACCCCCAATGCCCCCTTTTTCCGTTAGCCGTCACAGCTGTACAGTCGTCCAGGTTTATTTGTCTGACACTCACTGTGCTTCTCTGTAACGCACACATTAAAACACCACAGTAAAGATGGAGTTTGTCATGGAGCTACACGGATGCAGTAGGGTGAGAGGCTGGAGACTGGGGGCGAGGGGTTCGATTATTTCATGATTACATACATTACATGGGTCTGTACAATATCCGCTAAAGGGTTCTGGGACATGGGGCTACAGAAGATAGGAAAAGGAAGGGGAATTCACAAATATGATAGCCATACCTCTATCTTTTAAATACTATGACTCACTATTGATTTGGTAAAGATATATTAGAAGCCTGTATAATTGGTCCAGCAGCTTTCTTGTAGCTGATATGCGTTTTGAAACCCCCCACCCCTACAACAAAGAAAAACTGCAAATAAGACGCTCAAAGCTGCCAGTCTCTTCCACTCCATAGTCTCGCTCACTTGATCAATACACAGGGAAGTTTGAATCGATGCTCTCCAGAGTAGTAATGGTTGGAAAGAGAAAGGAGAAAAAGTATATGACAGTATATGAATAAAACTCTGGGTGCGAGTGGTGGTGGAGGAGGAGAGGAGAGATGGAGGGATGTGGTGCCCCTTGACCTCCATCTTCCCTCATTCATTTACTTCCAGAGCTGGGTGCTGAGGGTCTGACCGGAGGGGGGTGCCACCCAGCCGCCCATGGGGGCACCAGGAGGTCCAAACGCCATTGGAGCACCAGAACCGTTGAGGTTCACTCCAGACATCTGCTGGTTAATCTGAAAAAAAAAGACAAGAGGAGAGACAGAAGTGTGAAAATCTTTATACAAAAGACTTGTTAGTATAATTAGATAAGGTCCAAAACCTACAGAGGAAGCATTTTAAGGCGCTTCCAAAAAGACATTTTTTACAAAAAGTGCCGTCTCCTAAAATACAACATTTTGGCTTAATTCTAAGCCAACATTACAAGTATCCCTAGAGGAAAATGCAAGAATGCACTGAGCTCAATGAGAGAAATTATATATATATATATATAAAAAAAAAAAAACTTCCAAATTGGCAGACTGGAGGAAAAATAACATTTCTTAAACATTATCACTGATATTTAATTGAAACATCTTTCTGATTAAAATGTTATTAAACAGTTTAATGAAAATAATTTATTATAACATCTGCATGAGCCATTCACTTTTATGCTTGTTTGAGAATTTCACCTTTAGTTTGCTAACAGTAAACTCAATTGAAATAAATAGTCTCCTTTGTGTGGTGCGAAGCCTGTGTAGAGTATTTTAAATTGGTTACTTAATATTATATGACTGTTAGGAATGCGGTCTATGAAGGTTGCTAGGTTTTGGAACAGAGCTGATATTATTATAAAAAGTAAAATACACTTGCTTCTGTGGAGTCTCTACAGTAGCATGAACAGTAAAAGTGGTGTTTGTACCCAATCATCTCACCAGTCCTTTCACCTGCGGATGGCCTTTCCCTCCAATGTTCCCTTTTCCTCATTTATTTTTTCCAGGTTAGACTAAGCTGTCCTCTGATCTTTAAACTCATCACCCTTCTTATTACTCTTCGTCTACCTCCCTCTCTATTTCATTTTTTCAGTGCCTCTACTCTTTTCCCTTGACTCCCACCAGTATTCTTCCAGAGAGCAGACCGGTGTAGAGGGCGGTGGGGCAGCCCATCAGACACGTCTGTCTGATTTATACCGCCGTCTCTACAGCTCATAACCAGCAGGGAGAGAAAAACTAATGGTTTCGAATAAGCAGCACCCCATTTTTCATTATTAACTTGAATTCTGGGAACTATAGTTTGTGCAATCTTTATCCAGCTGTCGAAAGGGATAAATAATGGAATACGGGCGTTTCTTTCTTTTAAATAAGAGTTTGATGCACTATGTTGACAATGTATGTACAAAACTACATAATCGAACAGTCGGTGGGTTGTCTGGCATATATACAGAGGCTGAAAGGATTACAATCTTTTATTACACAAAACTAATCTCTTCAGTAAGAAACCGTGGATGATGACGGGAATACTGCTCACAGCACATCATCAGTTCACCAAGCCTGACAGTAATCGTCTTGAAATATGTTATTGAATGCGGTGGATCTGTGAGACAAGCGGCACTTTGATGGCAGTAGTGCTGGTGTTTTAGAGGAGATGAATGTAGAGAGGTGCCTTAAACCATGCCGACAGCCTAAGAGCACACTAAACCACTGTCAGCTGTCAGCATGCTAAAAACCTCTTAGAGAAGTTGCGCTCAGTCTCTAAATTAATCCCCTGTGAAGCACCGCTTTTAAGAAAATATAACAGCTGAAACAAAGCCGACCCCACTAATTGACTAGACGGTTGGTCTTACATAATGTTTATACAAGGTTATGTTAATGTTTATATAACTGTTTATTCACTATTCGGCAGTTCAGCCTTATCTGATGAGCGGAGAGGCTAGCCAATCATAAAAGAGCTCATTTACATACTTGTAGTACTTGCCTTTTCCCATACAATCCTGAAACATAAACGTCAATTAAAACACAATGCAGGCGCATTTCATCGGCTTCCTATTTGTGTTTAATTCCAAAGCACTGGACCCCAATCTGAGGTAGTGAGGGAGGTTATCCATCACGGTGAACTCCTGGAGTGCTCTGATGTCTCACGAGGTGACTAGACCGCTTTAGGCCATGACGTGCAAGATCCACTGTGGACCTTGACTTCATTTTGGGCTCAAATGCACAGCAGGACAAATTTGGCCAGTCTCGTAATTACATCTACCTCCTCCTCAACACAAACCCGCCTACGCTCGGAGAAATAAGTGTGCGGTGAGAGTGTGTGTTTGAAAACACTCCCAAGAACAGCACTCAGCTATTCAGAGGAGTGAATGTCAAACACTAAGGATTCTTCTTCTCCCTCAGTCCTCCTTCGGAAAATAGGGAAACGTTCTGTGAGCTGGGTAATGAAGAAAAACATCTCAAGTCAGATCCATCTCCGGAAAAAGAACACTCCTCCCAGGAACTGTGCGGCAAAATTACACTCACTCCAGAAAACCATTAAGCAAACGCATTTCTTTTCTCATCCGGTCTCTCAAAATACAAATGTTCTGCTGAAGGACTATAACTCAGGACGCGCACACACACTTGCATTGTGGGGAGGGATTTTAATTAAGGCTGTGTGAGTGTAAAGAATGCTGTATTGATTTATGATGTGTAATTAACCTCCCGGAGGCTGAAATCTCGGACTCCCTCTGCTCTCAGCCTCATACGCAGGGGGTCCCGGGCCACAGGAGGAGGGGGCGAGGCAGGGAGATGATAGAAGCTGAGAGGTCAGAGTCACTGAGCTTTCATCTTTAATGAGCCACATGCCGATGGGAGGTGACAGCAGATTAGATGAGGATTTTAAAAACCCTTATTATGAATCTCTGATTATACGGTGAGAGTGAGAGAGCTAAACTGACAGCTCGCTTTCCACCTGAGATGGTTTTGAAAATGTATGCATTGTTGGAGTCGGATGTGATGAATAGTAATAGCGTCAGATATAGACGTTCTCTCTATAAAAAGCAGATGCTGATCCACTGCAGCCAGGATGCTGCACTGATGATGAACATCTGATTTTATATCAATGACTCACAGCAGATTCTGAGAGGGTTGGTTAAAAATACATTTATCAACCTAACCTGAAGCTCTTGACCTCAGGTTTGTGTCTTAAGTGTACTGTCAACAACATTAAGTAATTAGGACATTTTTCAGGTTCACTTTTTCCCCACCCACAACATAATTTGGGTTCTGTTTATGTCATGATATTGTTTTACTCCTCATTTGTTTGCCAGATCCCTGAATGCTTCCTCCTCGACGTGTTCTTGTAGCTGCCAGAAATTACAGACTCTTTTCTTCTTGCAATGTAACTAACACGTATTTAGGTTGTACACTCTTCTTTAATCTTTCATTTAGTTTCATAAGGACTTCGATAAATATCACTGGAGCACAGTATAATCTTAAAAGTTTAATTTATCTTGATCACCCTTGTCTTTATAATGCAATAAAAAGGTAGTTTATATTTCTATATATTTATGAGATATGAGTACAGTACCATTCTATGAGCACTTACTATTTTCACCTAAATTTTTTAAGAACATACACTACCATTCAAAAACTGAGGTTAATAAGATTTCTTTAAATGTTATTTAAATTAGTCTAACCAAGTCTGCATTTATTTGATCAAAAATACTGTCATATAATCCTTCAGAAATCATTGCAATATGCTGGACACACACGTATATTTAAAGGATTCTTCATGGAATAGAACATTCAATCTTTTGTCATATTAAAAATGTCATTACTGTAATTTTTTATCAGTTTAATGCCCTCCTTGCTGAACTTCTTTCAAAAAAAGGGAAAATAAATCTTACCCTAAGCTGTTAATGTAATGATTACGTTTATGATAATATAATGTTTATTTATATTAATAATCAATAATATTCAGAAATGTAGAAAAAATAGGAAGGTTTAATTAGGACGGTATATATAAGTTACATTTAACATAAAATTACGTAATAATATAATAGATACTATAGAAATTATTAAACATTAAACTATTAACCTGTTTCCGCATTCCTTGAACCACAGGCCATCACTCCAAAATCCCACTCTTCAAAGGCATTTCAGCAAACCAAATGTACCAAAACGCTTCAAGCATAGACTTAAAATAGCATGTGATGTTTCTAAAGTGTACTTTATGTGTTCACAGATCTAGAGCTGTCACCGAGACGTGTGTGATTTCAGAGACTTATTTCAGTGACTGAAGGAACATTTTATATGTGGTAAATTACTAGCAGCACAATTAAACAGTCACAAATCCAAATATAGCATACCTGTGCCATATTCCACTGTCCTTGTTGACCTGGCTGCATGGCATACATGTTCTGAGGGGGCACCATGCCCTGAGGTCCCATCATGCCCGGAGCCAAGCCCATCACTCCAGGGTGTGCGTTTCCCATGAAACCATTAGGCACTGTCATGCCAACCATCATGCCCGCATTCTGGCCCATCATAGCGCCGCCCTGCCCCATGACAGCCCCCATCATAGTAGTGGGCGGCATGGCTCCTCCCATCCCAGGGAAGGCCTGGAAGTTCCCCTGTGGTTGCGCAGGGAACTGCATCTGAGAGGGGCCCATGAACATCGCAGTCGCTGTGGGAGCAGAAACACACAAAGGCACACAAATAAGAAGATTTACACATGACGACATGTTCAATATGTTCAAAGAGACGAAAACAGAAGCAGACCAGAGGACCCTGACACATAAAGCATCACAGACAGAAGAGAGCGATCAATATCTGCGCTAATGTGTGCAGTTCCTCGCCTCGACCCAGAGGAAATGGATCTTTTAGACAGAAGAGGTGTGCAGGATGAAAGGGGGCGTCTAAAGCGTCCTGATGATGGAGAATTGGCATCGCCTTCATTTGGAGCATCTGAGGTTTTGGGAAACGTCCTCTTTGAAGAGAAGGGCAGGCGAAGCAGGCAGCTTTAAACCACGTTCAGCAGTATCAGAGTGCTGAGACACGCAGTGCTTGAATTATTGATACTCCCATTAAAGCAGGGCTTCTCAAGAACCTTGCATGCTTTCGCTTTTACTCAAAGACACACACACACACCATTAGAAATGGACTCCAGATGCATAGCACCATTTATAGATCTATATTCTCTCGCTTCAGATCGCTCATTCTCTGAGGAATAAGAAAGCGGGACTCTGGGGGATGGATGTACCTTGTGCAGGCTGTTGTGGGACGGTGCCGGAGCCATTACAAGGAGAGAATGGAGTCCTTGGAGAGAGGTTTCTTGGCTGAGTCCTCTGCTTTGTTGCTCCCGCTGGTTTCGCTGAACAGGTCCAGATCTCCCTGTGCTGGAGCAGCACTTCCTGTTCCGGTAGCACCTGCCACAGCCCCTCCGGCGGGGTTGGCCTGAGCGCTCCCAGCTGCCTTACTGGAACTGACCTGCAGAGCACAGGAGACGGTTGACTTCAAGTCACATGCTCTCAACACTGGCTTATACAGCTTTACACAATAACTCCCTCACATATCAATAAAATTATCAATTACAGACGCGCATGGGATATATCTTTGGGCCAATGTCATGAGCCAAATGAGGCATCTCAACAGACCTTCAAGTCTAAATGGTGGGAAATGTTTGCCAAATCAACTGGATACAGCTCTGAAATATTCATAAAGGAAATAAGAATATCAGAAAAGAAAATAGGTCATTATTGTAAATTATGATATGTAAAAAATTGATAGCCTGAATGCACTGTAAGTCGCTTTGGATAAAAGCGTCTGCTAAATGCATAAATTTAATTTAATTTTAATTTAAATTAATTGTCATTTTTATGTTAAATCTTATAAATAAATGAAAAATATAATAACACTAAAATCAATCATTTTAACAATACATTTCAAAACATAAATCCTATGAAAAGTGCGCAAAACTGGATGAAAACTGGACCATGTTACTGCCACAGTTCAAGTAAATTTGTGTAAATGTTATAAAAAAAAATGGCTTTGAGTTAGGCACACAGATATGCTGCATTGACCACTCAAACCGGTAGCGAGTTTTGTGTAGGGAATCTTTCGCTCTCTTGTTACAAGCTTAATCACATTCATTCCTAATAACATGACAGGATTTTCCCATTAACAATCACAGAACAACTGTTAATGTAACTGTATCTTAAGGCATGGCAGATAATCAAATCAAAAGTTGGTTAAAAATGCCCATCCTGTATAAACTTAGATGAGAGAAGACAAACGCACACAGATCGAAAGAAGGCTTCATCATCTTCAAGTAGAGAAAAGACATTAATTAGACTGCAGCTGTGGTGAATGAATGCTCAGGAAGAGGAGACAATTCATGTGAAAAACCTTCGGAAAAGCATGTCTGTCACTATGAAACTGAGGGGAAGTTCAAGGCCTAAATCACTGTTCAACAGTAGCCCAAGCGTCATGTTTAGTGAAGAACGAGATCTATGTGAGTCTTGCTGAGGTTTGCACAGGCTCCATTCCATTGTGGAATAAGAATCAGGAGGGCATCACACCATTGTAAGCAAGGACTGAGACAATACGCTGGCAGCACACAATGCCTTACCTATACTACATACTGCCATGCCAGGGTGGACCTAATGAAACCTAGTGTCTTTGTTCACTTGCTTTTTAAAATTGCACTTCATTTCAAATCTTGGGGTATGAATTTTTTTTTAAGAAATGCATACTTTTATTCAGAAATGATACATTAAATTCTTCAAAAAATTGTATTTATGTTACAAAAGATTTCTTTTTTTAAATGAATGCACTTAACATTCATTAAAGAAACCTTAAAAAAGTATTGTGTTTACACAAGTTCATTAAGCAGAAAAACAACAATGATAATAGCAACAAATTTTTTTGAGCACTAAATCAGCAGAATGATTTCTGAAGGATCATGTGGCACTGACCACTGGAGTAGGAACTGCTAAAAACTCTTTACAATCAGTGGAATAAATTATTTTAAATTATATTAAAACAGAAAAGAGTTATTTTCAATTGTAATAATGTTTTACAATATTATTGTTTGAACTGTATTTTGATCAAATAAATGCAGCCTTGGTGAACAGAAGAGACTTGCTTCAAAAACAAAAAAATTAAAAATAAAGCTCATGGCTGTGATAAAGTAAAAGCAGTTTACTTAGAAAAAAATCTGACTCAAACTTTATATTCCAACAGAAAATAAGTTAACACAGGAAAGAAACTGCACGTTTAAGAAAGAAACTGTCGTTTAAGTACTAGAGCTAATTATAATGTTTCACCCTCGAAAGAGAGAAAGAGAAAAGCTGAGAGAGGAAGTGAAAACGGTGGGGAGATTGTGCTACATCATTTGAATTCAAATCGAGCGAAAACAAATAGATATGTGTATCAATCGATTTTCCTCAGGAAAATCTTCCCACTCTGGTATCATTAAGTGGCAGACATGCTTACTCAGATGGCAGATATCGAAAAGGCCATTCTCTGAAGTTGACTGCTGAAGTACGTGCCTGACATGAGCTCATAAATAAGCCTAAATGAAAAGTGTGTGATTCAGAGACCGTCCGCTCTCCCGCTGTCTATCCATCAGTGTCCGGAGCTCTGGGAACGGAAATGTTCCACAGTAATCAGAGACAAAAAGGCAGGGTTGGGAGGACGGGGTGGAGGTTGGCAGGGACACATGTGGACGCTCTCTTCCCATTTAGATGGGCGACGATAGAGCTCTGCGCTTCGGTATGAGGGAGTAACACCTCCAGCTGCTGCTGCGGCAGTCGGTGCATCTGATAAGAAGCGAGCGAAGCTGAACACGGGTGAACAGCAACGCGGCGCGATAAGCCAAACACTGACTCGCAGATCTGATACGTAAACCCCTCGGTGATTAACCTGTGAAGGCTGATGCTAACACAACTGCATGCTACAGCCTATAATGGGTTTAGCCTTTGATATGCACGAGAGAAGAAGAGGCGAAGAACAAAGAAATCAACACAAACCCTTGACAGCTATTCTCAAGACGCCAGGAACAAGCAAGAACATACTAAATTGGCAAAGAGTCAGCTTTTTTTCAGGCCACATTATGAAAAAGAGATGACATAAGCCATTTTCTCTATTTGTAATAGGAGTGACATTTGAAGGGATCCATATGGGAATCCGAAAAGGGACACAGGAAATGCTATTAGAATTAAAATAGATGGAGCAGGGGTTGGAGACCTACACTTCATAATTCAGGGAGAGGAACAGATATTTTTCTCTATGCTCTACTAATGAGAAGGAAAGACAACATATTGTGTTCACATGTATGCATCTATTGTTTAACGGTAGAGGATAGAACTAACAACAGATAGAATGAGAGATCGATAAATAGAATGATAGACAGACAGACACAAAGAACGACGGACAGATTGAGTGAGAGAACAACAGAGAACAAACAACAGACAGAATGATAGACAAAACAAACAACAGAATATAACAACAGAGACAACGCGAGCGATAGAGTGATAGAATGAAAGAACGGGGAAAGACAAATGATCAACAGATAGAACCATAGATAGACCGATAGATAGAGATTAAACGCTAGATTGATAGATGGATAGATTGATGGGACAGAAAGACAGGTTGTTGGCTGAGTAGATAAAAACACAGACTGATCGAAGCATCATTTTTAT
>NC_039255.1:11513841-11688841 GCF_003368295.1 Carassius auratus
AGATATTTGAGCCAAGTTGATTTTGAATGCAGCTTCAATATATATATATATTTGTGTGTTTGAAAATGTAAGTCCAAACTAGTGCTTAGTGGAACTCTTGGTAAAGTGTTTTCTTTAGTTGTGTCTTATCTCACCTATTGACAATTAAACCAGGACTAAGGATGTGAAATGGGAATAATTTAACAATTTTGATTCCAGATCTGATTCCTCATAGAAATTCAGCTTCTGATTTGTTAACGGCTTCATTAGCAAATCTTTTAGTACTTATATGAAATAAATATTTGAAGAAAAAAAGTAAATTTCACAAATAATGCCAAAGACACATTTTGAATTAAAAACATTGAAATAGTATTTTCTTCGAAAATGTGTTCCAATAATATTATTGTACAAATCACTTAAAAAAAAAAAACTATTGACAAAATATGTGTATCTTACGCATTTTCATTTGAGCATTCAGTCAGTAACTACACTGATTCATGAATCTCAAATACAGCATAACGTATAGTACATCATGTAAACATTTAGCTTTTAATTTCACTTTAGAAGTCCATTTGATCTCTTCTTAATATTTAAAATGGATTTTCTTTGAGATAAGTAGCAGGTCATTCAGAGATGAAAGCGGTCCAGCAGAGAAAGGTTTTTGGAAACATTGGTTTCACATTCAGCTAGCTAATCTGTGAGAGCAGTCTTGCAAAACAAACCGTCACCCTCGCAGAGGACCTGCCACCTGGCTCCGATTTCCCTGAACAGCCGTGCACACCATCACTGACAACACACGCACACATTTCATGGTCTCCATGGGTCGACACAGTTGATGATGGAAAGTTGCTGGAAGATCACATGATGGCAAAACAACCTCATAATGTGTAAATAACTTTTAAAAGAAGTCTTCACCAAGCAGAAAAGCTTCTAAAAAAAACATAATGAAATGCATAAATTTTTGTCAGACAGGAATAAACTAATCTGCGGAGGAGAGCCAAAGTGGGGTTGCTAATGCTTCCCCTTTGGAAAGGCCTGTGTTTGGCCCTGTGGGCAGAGGAATGATTGGCAGGCAGAAGAAAACAGGAGGAAGACCCGGAGGGGAATGAGCGCGGCAGGGATTTGACTTCACAACCCCCCTCCATGTTTTGAAATCTAAAAATAAACAGTGATAAGGCTAAAGACTCTTCCAACTGTTTATCTTGCCCCCCTCCACCCTGTCTTGCTTGCAGCCTACCTCAAATGGACTGGGAGGGAAAGAGTAGGCATGCATGGCTGCTCTCACCTGCGCAGGCTGGCTAGCGCAGGAAGAGCCCCCTGAACGCTACGCTAATCGGCTTTAACAGGAAGCTCCAGTGTATCTGCCTATGATTCTTCCCCATCTGTCTTTCTCTTCAGTGATGAAGGCTTCCGTCAAGATTTCTTCTCCTTCTACTGAATCCCATTATATAGTCTTTCATGCTGCTTTCTTAGTTTGTCTTTCTTAGCAACTATGGATGTCCTGTCTTAGTTATTGTTGTGTCTGAATATTGTAGACTGGTAATTCTCAAACTTTTCAGGCCAATTGATCACCTTTGATCAAATTAGACCTTCCAAGTATCACCTAAACACAAAGATATTCCCTAATTTTTGAAAATCTCTGAAAATGATGCCATCAGAGAAGCATGTAAAAAAAAAAAAAAATAATTATAGATTAAGATTAATTATAGATTGAGATAAAGATTAAAAACAGTTCCACATTATTTTATAGTCCAGTTATATCGCATATATTATGGAATTTGGGGCAACTGGTCATTCTGACATTTTTCCTGTCTAAGCCCTAAAACATATAGAATTATACAACTTGAAATATATCATAATATTTACATTTAAATTAAATATTTAAATATTAATATACACTGCAGTTTAAAATTCGGGTGGATAAGACTATTGTAATTCCCAATATTCTCACCAAGCCTGCATTTATGTAACTAAAATACATGAAATATAATTGCTAAATGTTTCTAAAATATGATATATTATAAGAATTTTAAATAACTGTTTTCTTTTTTTATTTAATTTAAAATATAATTTATTCCTGTGATAGATAAACTGAATTTTCAGCTGCCATTATTCCAGTCTTCATTCTGATATGCTGATCTGGTGCATAAGAAACACTTCTTACTATGTTGATGTTGAAAAATATTTTTTGTTGTTGTTTTTTATGTTCAATATTTTTTGTGGAAACCTTGCTACTTTTTCCCCAGGATTTTTCATGAACTAAAAGTTTAAAAGAACAGCATTTATTTAAAATCGATTTTAGTTTAAGTCTGTACTGTCACTTCTGATCAATTTAATGCCTACTTGCTGAATAAAATTATTTTATATTAACTAAAAAAGAAATCAAATATAAATATTGTTATTTAGTTAGTTTAGTTTATTTGTTGTCTTCTTGTTACAGGTGAACTTTTCAGACATTTCTGATTTAGTTTTAGATTGACACATTGAGTGTGTGTGAGATTGAGGGATGTTTCCTACGTGCATATTTACAATAAAGGACAAAGGAAGATTTATAGTGGCCTTGTTCAGTGTGAGTGAGTATTTACCTATTTACCGGCACTGTGCAGATTACAGACCACTTTGAACTGCGTCCTGACGACCAAGCAACATTATTGCTATTATTCACTTACATGTGTCACAAAGAAAGATGAATTATGAATGAAAAATGTGGCAGGGCTAGTGAGAGAAAGCTGATGAATAGAAAGTCAGAAACAGAGTGAGAGAGAAAGAGTGTGACAGAGAGAGAGAGAGAGAGAGAGAGCAGTCAGGGTGGCTCGTTGTCAGCTGACATATATAATTACAGGAATGGTTCTCTCTCCCTAAACCATTATTTACTTTAGCAGTTCTGACCCAGTGCTGTGGCTCTACCGCCCCCACTCCTGCCAGAAAGTGGCTTTTTAACTGAAAGCTTTCCTAACAAGCCTCACTAGCATTTGGCTTCACTCCAAGAAACTGTGTATTTTGGTGAATCTGGCCTGTTTACTATGAGTCTGGGCTGGATCGGAACTAAGTAGCTAATTTGTGTGTGTTTGTATGCCTGTTAGTTTGTAATACTATTATATATAAAGTCTTCACTTCCTTCTGTTTGAGCAATCTGGCCCGGTCCTCTCTGCAGAAAGATCTTTCATTTTGTCGCTAGGTGGAAGAAATCCAGATAATGGCTCCGAACGAGAGGTTAAAATAACTAAGTTAAGGTGTGAATGTGCTGAAGAGGCACTTGTCAGAAGTACAGCAAAATGTCACTCATCGCATGATTAAACTTCAGCTCTGTACTGGCAGCTTTCCTCTGTTCAGAAAAGAGTTGATTTGAATTTAACACTATCTGTGCTTTAATTGGTTATTAGAAGCAGTGTTGGGAAAGCTACGTGAAAGCTGGTCAAGCTACAAGCTAAGCTACACATGATTAAAGAGAGTTAAAGCACAGTCATTCTTCAATCTAGCTAACTACAAACAAAGGGTATTTTTACATGATGGATTTAAAAAGGAAGAATGTATAGGTTAAAATGAACAATTTGGAGGTGAGTGTGTTAACAGTATAAATTCTATGATTTTTTTTTTTTTTTAGATTCCATTCATTAAATTTTTTTTGCCTAGAAAGTACAGTTTAACATAAAAGCACACATTTTTGTGTATATGTACACTGCTGTTCATAAGTTTGTGATCAGTAAGTCTCTTCTGCTCATCAAGGCAGCATATTTTTATCAGAAATATAGAAAAAAAAACAGTAATGTTGTGCAATATTATTACAATTTAAAAAGTTTTTTTTCTATTTTGATATACTTTAAAATATAATTTATTCCTGTGATCAAATCTTAATTTTCAGCATCATTATTCCAGTCTTCAGTGTCACATGATACTTCAGAAATCATTCTTATACAATATGCTGATTTAATATTAATACTGGAAATACTTTTGCTCCTTAATAATTTTTGGAACCTGTGATAACTTTTTTTCTGGATTTTTTTGATGAATAAAACGTTAAAAAGAACAGCATTTCATCTGAAAATCACCTAAATATCTTGTAACAACTATTACACTACCTGTTCAAAAGCTCTTTCGGGTCAGGTCTCTTTTCTTTTCTTCCATTTCGAAAGCAATTAATTTTCATTCACGCAAGGTTGTGTTACCAATTGGTTAAAGCAAATCTATCAATGAATGAATGACTAATCTCACTTATATTGTGAGCACAATATTCTACTCTTCTTAAATAAACACTGCGTTCTTCTTTAACTTTATTCATAATAATCTTGAAAAAAAATAATCACAGGACCCCCCCAAAAAAAACTAAGTAGCCACAACTGTTATATGTAACACAATACACAAAAAAGGTGTCACCCAACTGTAATACCCAAACTTGGTTAAACAGTAATGTTATCCATGGAAATATTAAATATAATGTTTCTGTCCAATTGTATCTTCCTTGCTGAATAAACATTAATTTATTATTTATAAATACACACACACACACACACATTTATTTATTATGACACGCTGTGAAGCCAATAAACTTAAATAGTTGCCTAATGCTAACACACTGCTAACAAACCTATCCCATTCTATTCTATCCCATCAAGAGAAAAACTGTTCCTGGGATTTCTAACTTGTTTATGTGAGGGACTTTTCTTAGTGATTGCAGAACAGTACAATGAAGTACTTCCACTCTTACACATTTCACTCTTTATTGTTTCCAAATGCCATAAATTAATCTGACCTTTGGCCCCTGTTAGCTCTCACAGCATGTTATTACTGAAGCAACAGAAACCTGATAAAACACACCCTAGTGGACAAATTCTTCACTACAGGCTCAGGCATCAGAAAGAAATGGCACTGTACGCCAACACACTGAATGTAAACAAAATACATTATACAATAGAGTTTATAATATGCTGAGAAAGATATTTACTGTGTGTGGTGTGTGTGTGTGTGTGTGTTTGTGTGGTTTCTGGTTTATTGGTTTCAAAAGCCTACAGTAGTAGCAGCATTGTTAAGCTTTAAAGGACAGCCAAAATACTAATAAAAAGGTATGTGTGTGTGTTTGTTTGAGGTGCATGTGTGTGTGATAAATGAGCCAAAACAATAAGAGGTGGCCCCTAACTGAAAGATGCACACTGTCAAAGAAAATAAATAACTTCAAGCCTCATCACCTTCTGAGGGGAAAAAACTTTCACCGCATGAATATGCAAATACACCAGCGAGTTTATGTTTGTTTACAAAGCTGCTGCTTTTGTGTTGCGCAACTAAGAGCGCAAACATTTCTTTCTTCTCATTCTCCATCCCATGAATACGCACATCTGTAGATATGATATTTAAAAGCTGGCACATGCATGCAGATTATTAATGCAAATGCCATGCAACTTTTTTCATTCGCTGAAATGAAAGGAATGAATTCTGGATTCAGCATATCCTGTGGGCTGCGGTCGGGCCACACACTGCACTAAAACCCATGATTTTCTCTCCCCTCACCCTGACTGCATGATCTCAGCAACAGTGGCAGAATCGAGTTGATCAGATCCAGTTGGATCCAGGGCCGGACACAGGGGACAGGCATTGTCACAATGCATGAGAAGAGTCTTTCGCATCAATGCACCCCCTCTGCCTCCATCTGAGATATTAATAATTCTAATGAGGATGATAATGACCAGGTCACAGCAGTCTGAACAAGCATCCCCATCTGCAGGCTTATTGGAATAACCTCCTGCTCCCTGAATCTTCCATTCGAATACACATATTTGGACACAACCATGCAAATCAGTCTCGGATATGCCCTGCAGAGAGGCAGTGGTTGATGCCCCATGGACAGAACGTTGTCCTTCTCTCTGACCTGTGTCACCCAGAATCAGCAGTCGCTCCTCAGCCGTCCCCCTGACCCACACATTAGCATCTATGTGCTGGGCATTGTTTGCTGGCTTCTTAATGCACTGTTTTATATGCTGAATATGCAGTTAAAGGCCTCGGTAGAGAAGACGGATGTAATGTCCCATGGGTAGGAAATGCTAATTATTGTAATTGTATAACTCATTGCTTGGGTATTTTTAAATGGAAAGTCCACCCACAAAAATACAATACTGTCATCATTTACTAGACTACATGTCTTTCCAAACCTGTATGTCTTTCTTTCTTCTGCATTACACAAAAGAAGACAGTTTGAGGAATGTTGGTAACCAAACAGTTTCAGTTCCCACTGACTTCCACTGTATTTTTTGTCCATATAACAGAAGTCAATGGGAACTGAAACGGTTTGGTTATTTTTTTTTTTTTTTTCAAAATATGGGGTTTTATTAAAGGGGGGGTGAAATGCTATTTCATGCATACTGAGTTTTTTTACACTGTTAAAGAGTTGGATTCCCATGCTAAACATGGACAAGTTTCAAAAATTAAGTTGTACGTTTAAAGGAGTATTTTTGTTCCAAAAAAACCTCTTCCGGTTTGTCACAAGTTTCGGAAAGTTTTTTTCAAGTATGGCTCTGTGTGATGTTAGATGGAGCGGAATTTCCTTATATGGGTCCTAAGGCACTTCTGCCGGAAGAGCGTGCACTCCCGTATAGCAGAGCACTGCTATATATATATCCAGCCTTCCTACCTCCTGTCCTACAACAGTTTTTGGCATCCCTCCTCCACCCCAACTCCTCACTTCTAATCTATTTTATCCCAAATTAGGGATAGGGGGAGTTCTTTGGGTTCAGGCTATGCTCCGGGCCAGGACCCCTCCCCCAGGACATCACGCCAAAATATGCTTACTATTCGCTTTCTGATTAGATGTAAGGGTGAACTTGTGAAGTCTTATTTTATGTTCCACTGAAGAAAGAAAGTCATGAAGGTTTGGTAGGACATGAGGGTGAATAAATAACGACTGAATTTTAATTTTTAGGTGAACTATCCCTTTAAGGGGTTTGTTGCCATCCTGTAGAATTTTTGTGCATGGGTTAGAGACAGAGAGTTAATGTCATCTTGGCTGTGTGCGCACAAGTCAATAGCTAGAAAAGTGCCATTGCTCATCCCGAGAGGAATTTCTCTCATCCTTTTAAGATGTTTTCATCTGACTTGAGATCAATGCCTTTTTATTTCTTTGAACAGCACGGGATCAATAGTCGGCCGCTGTGAAGAGTGTGACCACTGAATGACGGGCCATGTGATGAATATGACCATCACTGCACCACAGCCTGCCCTCTCCTTTTCTCTTCCTCCCAGCCTCTCTTTCTCTGACTCTGAATCGCCTATTTGTTTCCTACTGAAACAAAATGTTTTTCATAATCAGTGGTTTGTCTTAAAATATCTCAACATCCTTAAATCAAGATATATTGACATAAAATATACATTAGATCTGTTTTAAACATAATGTATGTGTATTTCAAATATACAAGAACAAGTCCTATGTATCATATTTTTATGATAAATTTGCAGTTTAGAATTTTAAGCAAGAGAGAAGTTTGCTTAAACAGAGAAGTTTGTTATGCTTACCATGGCTGTGTTTTTTTAATCCCAAATACAATATAATAACGTTATATTTTATTACATAGTGTATTATTTTGCACTTTTTGCTAAATATCTCTTTTTGTGCTCCACATAAGAAAGTCATACAGGTTTGAAGTAAATTAATAAATGATGACAGAATTTCAATTTTTGAGTAAATTATTCCTTTCAAAGACTGTTTAGATAAATTAATTTTGCTGTACACACTCCCCCATGTTCTCTCTCTCTGTTGCAAAGATTGGCTATGGAATAGATTAGTGTTCTGCAACATCACTTCAACTCCCAGGCCAGCCAGTGTGTGTGCCCCCACTCCACATTTGTGTTTAATCTTATTTAAATGAAAGGGACTTTGGCAAGAAGGCGGCAGGGAGCGCCAGCCTGCACTCCAGAGCTGGGGAGGAGGATAATGCCCAGCTCGGTGGCAGTGAGAGCAGGGTTGGGGGTTGGGGGAGGGAGGCCGGAGGGTGGAGAGTCCGATCCTGCCCCAGCAGGAAGCTCCAGATGTGAGGCCACAGAGCTGACAGTGCTTGTTCCCTCTGGGAAAGAGTGTGGCTAACATAGCTCAGAGAAAATGAAGAACAGAGAAAGAAAGACAAAGAGAGAGAAGAGCGGCCAACAGGCTGCTGTAATTTATTCTTGTGAAATGGACACAGTTTGGAGTAAACCGTAAATGCAGAGGAACAGAGAGTCTTGTGAACTGTGAAAGTGTGAAGCCTCCAGCCCTCTGTTTTATGTGCAGAGGAAGTGATGATATAGAGTCCCTTTGACTGTTATGATATAATATATGAATTTATATATATTAATTTATTCAAATATATATGTTTACACTTCTTTTATGATGATCATATTTTAAATTTCTGTACTAAAATGTATTTTGATGCCTTTGGAGGGGATACAACTGTCCTGATATCATAATGAAGAAGAAAAAAGCATAATAAAAAAATAATATTCGGCATATTTAAACAGCTGCTTTACTGCTATAAATATTTTTTTAACTTCCAAAAACTACTGTGGAACACGGTTTTAAAGAAAGTTGCCAGTTTGGGTCTCATTCACTTCCATTTTATGGTCAAAACAAAGTATAACGGTAAAGGAAGTCAAGGGTAACTGAAACTGTTTTGGTCGAAAATAACTTTTAATTTTTGGGTAGACAAATGCAAATAACAACAATCCAGAGCACTAAAATGTTCTAGCAATAGTGTAAAGTAAAACAAAACTTTCTCTTTCACTCATACAGTATCCCCATGTGGCTATGAACAACCATAGACTTCTTGTAAATGAAACTTGCATCTTTTAAATATTTGTAACCTCATATGGTCTAAAATGATTTTTCCCCGCATGTCTTCCTCAACCACTGAGACAATGCAGTAAGTTTCTTAAGATGATCAAATAGGTTGAAGCTCTTCGTCTTTGAGTGTGTGTTTGTGAGTTGGGGTCACTTCAAGATATGTAGCTACAGTATGTGTCCAATATCTTATCATTCTGCTGTTACTTGTGTCAACACTGTAAACGTACAAATACACACATGTGCACTCACACACACCCATGTAGTGCTGCATCAATGTGGCCAGGGGCTGAGAGTGTGGTGGTGGGCCAGATAAGGAGCCGGTGGAGCAGGCATAGTGTTCAGAGGACAGTCTGAGGTCCGATAAGAGCAGATAAGATTCAGCCTGCGAGTGCTTATAGGAACATATACGCTGAGAGACCCTGCCACCAGCCCCCAAGACTGTGTGTGACACTCCAGAGACCCGAAAGATGAAACCACACACACATTTACACAATGCCCCCAATGCTGTACAGTGAGGAATCAGACATTTACATATTGCTATAACAAGTAATAC
Organism: Carassius auratus; assembly: GCF_003368295.1. Lineage (NCBI taxonomy): Eukaryota > Metazoa > Chordata > Actinopteri > Cypriniformes > Cyprinidae > Carassius > Carassius auratus. Next base: position 11,523,171 of record NC_039255.1, read on the forward strand.
ATTTCATATTTATTTAATTAGGCACCTTAAATGCAGTCAAACTCTTATGAGGGTTTTGCAATGCACAAGTGATTCTGTACGACTTTGTGAAAGGTCTGTAATGACACTCATTGACCTTAACTGGAGGTTTACTTCTAGGCCAAGCATGATATATGTCAATGTCTAAGGAGACATTTGAAAGCGGTGGATATTAAGGCCACACATTTCTCATAAAACATGACCTTCATACTGTAGGAGGAAACTGCCACGCGGATCAGGAACTGTTTTGCATTTGATACTGGCTGGTGGGCCTGAGGTTTATTTTGAGATATTTATTGTAACACAGGTGTTCTCTTTTCTGAGAATCAGGAACTAGATGGGTCTGCACGGACCACCATGCTCAGCCAAGTGTCGAAAGGACAGCTTAAACGAAACTGGCCCCAGAGGAGGTGCTGGCAGTGGGGGATAGATCGAGCAGAAGAGCCAATATGACCATGCAAGCTGTCCTGAAGGGGAAGGAAGGAAACAGGGGCCAGTGGTTCCATCAAACAGACAGCCTCTCGGCTAAAGTCTCTCAAGGCTGTGACCACACCATCCCCCTCAGAGTGAGAGCGGACTCCTGGCTCTCTCACAGACCCGAGAGTGAAAATAAACACCACATGCAGCGACCAGACTCCAGTATTTAATGAGGGGAAAGTGTTTTAAGAGGCTGCTGAAAAGTATGGGGCATGAAAAAGGAAGATATAATTCATTCTTTGTATTCAGTCGGTCGTCGATCGTGTTTTTTTTACAGGCTGTACTTTCTAAAAAATCAAAAACTTGTAGACAAATGTTTTCAATATATTTCAAGGAAATAAAAGGTGACACTTTTAACAATAAGTATGTTTTGAACAATGCTGCAACTACACATACTAAAGGGGCCAATGTCGTGGCAATTTTCCATTTTAATTAATGGCAAATGTAAATGTAATTAATGGCAAATGTGTCTTTTGAATATTTAATTTCCTGCAGGAAAAGGTCTACGTTCATACAGTCATTCAGGGTTGACTGTAGATTGCAACAAAGAGGAAACAGTCAAACTCAACATTTATACCTTCATCAAATGGGGGTGCTTTGACCTTATTCAAAATATATGTCCATTTAAGGAGTCCGACTATGTCCTCCAGATGAGTTTCTAAGAATTGAACGCAAATCATTTTCTAAGGAGCCAGGACATCTAAGAAACTAAAATAACATCTCTGTCTCACACTTGTCTTGCACACACACACACACACACACATCAAATAGATTTCCTGTTATCTCTCAGCTCATCGAAAATGTAATCATACTGAAGCACTTAGGGAAAAAACACTCTTTAGTACAGTGAAGCAAATATTACTAATAATATTAATATTTCAGATAAAAATCAAATTTCCCCCAGACGACGTGATTTACATTTTAGAAAGTGAGAAAAATGAATTTAAATGCAATTCATGTTGTGGAACCAACAAAATTCATGTTGAAACCAACATGCAGAATAAATATAATAATAAAAAAAAAAGATTAATAATATCAGTAACATTTTAGAGTCAGTAAAAGTGTTTCGAAATCATATGATTTTTGCATTCTTTTCATTATTTTTTCTCTATCATGGACACACAAGTCTTGACTCAAAAAAATGTTCTTTGCATGAAGAAATTTTGATTCTTATACAATTTGGAAACAGTACTGTAAAAATTATTATTCTTATTTGTTTTAATCAAAAGACTCTTCTGTAATGCATAAATTGTCGCTGCTTCTACCTGGAAACCTCACAATAACTAGAGAGAAACCTCGTGCAAACCTCCATTCATCCAACTACGACTTAGAATCAACTGTGGGCAATAATGAATAGATATAAATTTTTTATATCTGGGACCTTTGTAAGACTTGTCAAGCTGTCGTGAGGCTCTTTTGATATGTGAGTTTTAACATTCATAAAAGGGTTTGAATGCCTGCCAATGAGCAGCATCTGCTCCCAGCGCAGTGAAACGAGGCTCCTCAATGAACTAACAAGCATGCCGCTCCTCCCAACAATGAGACCAAGTCAAAGACATCTTCCTTGTCGATGCCTGTCAATGGCAAAGGTGTCACCACTGCAATTAATCTCTTTAACATAGAGCAGGGCACTGCTTTGTTTATTCTGCAAGCTTCTCTCCTTCCTGACTGTACTCCCCAAGGCCTCTGCATGCACGTTTATCAGACCCCTTATTTCCTTATCGGTTTGTTATAGCTTACCATGGCCTCTTGAGTAACTACGCTGAAGGAAATGATGAAAAAAAATGGATAGAAGCAACAAACGGCTAACCCCTTCATATTTCCACAAACTGCCTTATCAGAGGAGACCGGCCAACCTCTCTCAATCCACCACATCGCAAAAGAATGACCAGACCTTCCTTTATAATTCTCCCTCATTCATTTTTTCTCTCACATTTATGTCTCTGAGCACTTACGGCTTAAAGCACTTACGGCTTAAAGTCCGAAACTCCTCCTTTTTATTTTTTACTTCCTTGAAATTATTTTTGTAGTATTGCCCCTCAAAGTCCATTTACCAAAAACATTTGCATCATTAATTGGATTATTTTATTTTTCACCATCTTTAACATTTGATTATATATATATATATATATATATATATATATATATATATATATATATATATATATATATATATATATATATATATATATATATATATATAATTCTCCCTCATATACCATATATATATATATATATATATATATATATATATATATATGTATATATATATATATATATATGTATATATATATATATATATATATATATATATATATATATATATATATATATATATATATTTATTTATTTATTTTTACTACAGTGAACGTATACAGAAGTCAGACTGTAAAATACTGCAAATAAAATTAATTGTTTTATATTTCAATATATTTTGAATTTTTCACCATCTTTAACATTTGTTTAAAAACATATATATATGTATATATATGTATGTATGTATATATATATATATATTATATATATATATATATATATATATATATATATATATATATATATATATGTATGTATATATATATATGTATGTATATATATATATATATATATATATATATATATATATATATATATATATATATATTTTTTTTTTTTTTTTTTTTTTTTATTATTATTTTTTTATTAAACTTATTTTTAAGTTTGTTATTCACACAAGGCTATGGCTTCAGAAACATAAGCTTAAAAATACATAAATATTATGCACTACTTTTAAGTTTTGGAGCCTGATAGTGGCCTTTATTAGTAAGGAATGCATTGCATTGTATGGAAAAGAGTACTGTGAAATCACAACATTTTTTTACATGCTCATGAGTGTGACGATGTACCATGTACATTATACCATGTGTACAAAGAATATCAAATTATTTTATTTCTAAAGAGCAATAAAAATGGTGTTTCCAAGTCCCTTTTAAACAAACTCAACCAGACAGAGCTGTGTCTGTGTGTACTGGTGACATTCACAACTGCTGGATCAGTGTGAACAGTGAAAGAGCAGAATGTTCCAGAGACGGCAAGCGTTCTTCTTTCAGCTCTCAGATAAAGGCATGGAAATGAAGGGCGAGTTGACTGAGCTGTAAGTACAGCCAACCGAGCACAGATCAGGAGAAATCCCTTGCTTCAATTAGTCATTCTTTTCCTTTCTATCTTTCTATCTCCTCCTTTTTCTGACATCTGATTAGAAATGGTTTCCTGGATCTCACCTGCAAATGAAAGAGAAAAAAGAACAGGAGAGAAAGTGCAGGATAAAGATAATCCAATAGCTTAGGAGATACACCATAAAGTCAAACCAGGGCACAGAGGATGTTTAAGAAAAGAGAGCGAGAGAGAGAGAGAGAGAGAGAGAGAGAGAGAAAGAGATGTGGGGTCAGGGGGTTATAGCATCAAGACGACGGTTAAAGTATAGGTCTGCTTTAATGAGTTAGTGGCCAAAAAAAGTAGAAAGAGGAGAGTGAAAAGCTGGCTTTAAAGTATCTTTCATTAGCTGCTCAACTGATGTCACACACTGGCAATCTTACAGCCATGAAGACAAGAAAGCAACAGCAGCCATCTAGCGATTACAGCTTCTCAGACTACAGACACTGAGAAATGTTGTGTTTGTATACATGCTCAAACAATCATTGAACAGATCTATACTAGATATCTATCCACCTACTGTAACACATGATAACAGATGCATACAAAAACTCATTTAATTTAAAGAGATGTGTATTTTTGAAATGTAATGTATTTGTGTGGTGGATTTGAACATTTCTTGTTATTATCAATGTTATAAGCAGTTATTTTGAAAGAAGCAATGATCAATTTTTTAAGGATTCTTCAGTGAAGACAAAGTTTAAAAGAACAGCATTTATTTGAAGCAGAAACCTTTTATAACATTGTAAATGTCTTTACCGTCACTTTTGATTAATGAATCATTGCTGAAAAATGTATTGATTTCTTTCAAAATGAAAGAAAAGAAAAGTTTCTGACCTAAAAGTTTTTAACAGCAGTGTACATACATGATTTTGTTGATCTTTAGATTTTAATTCATGCGCTTAAGTGTATACTTCCGTTGTGTAGGTGTGTAATATAAATTATTCCCCCATCCTACCAAGACAAGGCCACTCATTAGATTCCTGAAGAGCAGGAGGAAACTGGCTAGACAGGGTCTCACAAGGGGACAGATATTGATCAAGGATCAAACAAACACACATTCACCACACTCATACATTCTCACACACAGCCACTCGAATCAAGAGTGTAAATTGGGGGATGCTTGATGAAATAGAGGCCAATATGTGGTCAATACAGACTGAGATTATCTTCTCTTTCTATTTCAATTGTCATACTGCAAGCAATTAGATGAGGTGAAGATAGTGGTCCAGATTTACCCCCATTACTAGACAGGCACTGCGAGAAAAGAAGTTGTGGTTATTATTTTTCTTAGTCAGTATGCTTAATTTTATTTTTCTGCACATGGTGTGGAGTGATATCCTGACAGCAGTTCACTGATGGGTCGGAAATTATAACATTCTGGGAATATTTTTTCTTGGAGTCAATTTTTATTTTTTCATTTTTTTACCTAGAATGTATTTTAGAATGTTGAAAAGAGGACCTATACAGAACATTCTCTAATGGTTATTTTTAGGTTTTATTTTATAACCAAAAACTAACCTTCCCTGAATGTTGTAGGGATATTTCTGTGATCACCTAATGGCAACCTAGAGAATGCTTTTTAATGGTAAATTAATAAAAATATATATATAATACATATATAATTAAATAATAATAGTCACAAATTCAATTTTTGACATACAGTAAGAGTATTATTTAGTGTTGGAAGCATTTATTGAGAAACACTGAGAGTTGAAATTTCAGATGTTTAATTGCTGGTGGTTTGTTAAATGCTATAGAGACACAGAGGTCTTTTACTCAAAATAAACATCTGAGAGTTAATTCTGTAAAAGTCTCTGTTTGCTCTCCATTACCTTCAATTGGTGTGTGGGAGAAACAACTGAGACGTTAAAGAGATATCATTTGTTTTCTTTCCCATTGGAACTCTTTTACAGTCGCTCTTAATGGTTTTGTCCTCACTCCACTCTTTAATAGAATCATCATTCAACAGCAATGAAACAATGCACTACAGATAAAAAACATTGTATGTTTGGCAACAAAGATGCAAGAAAATGAGTGTAAACAGTAAATAAAGCAGTGCTTAGGTCAATGCTAACACAGTCATTCTTGGCACTATTATGCATGTGTGCAATTGTTCATAAGCACTGATATGTGAGGAGAGAAAACCACGCAAAATCCTTCACCTGACCTTCAGTGTCTGTTTCTTCTGAAGGAGCTTACCTCTTTTTTTTAGGAGAGAATGTCACGCAGACCTGAGGCTTTATCAGTGGTGGACAGTAACGGAGTAGCTTTACTTCGTTACTGTACTTAAGTACATTTTTCAAGTATCTGTACTTTACTGGAGTAGTTTTATTTTGAGCAACTTTTGCTTTTACTTCACTACATTCCAAAGCATAAAATCTTACTTTTTACTTCACTACATTTCATAAAACATATCGTTACTCCCTATAATATATCACGTGCTCCGACACGCAGAAGCGGTGTCTGATTCATCATGAACGAACTGAGTCTTTTCAAAATATACTTTTAAATCGGATCGCGAATCGCACCAAACGATTCGTTTACGAATTAGAATGATCCGATTGCAGCTGTTCTGGAGTCTACCACTCACTGATTCAAATGAACCGTTTAGTGCGAGTCACCAGAAGTAAGAACCGGGAGATCTTGTGAGCGCGCGTGCGTCTGATGTTGCTAAAAGTAAGTTATTAATGTCGAAATTAAGGATTAATTATTGTAACTGAAAATCATATTTAGGTCAAAATTGTCAGTTGTTTGGGAACTAAACCCGCTGTAAAGAGTGATCTGTTTAAGCCCACTGAAATGCTCCAGTGCAGACGATGCAGACACATCAATCAGCGTCTCTGTGTTTTAGGTAAAAAAATAAAAAAAAACACACATTAAACTAACACAGATTACATAAAATAACTCGTGCATGTTCAAATTCCCCGCTGCCGTAATATTAACAGTTTTATTAAAATGCTACCATGTCCTATGTGACGTCTGTTTTTATATTGTTTATCAACAGTAACGTTATACATATGTATATTGTTTGGATTAACTAGACAAGTAGACAGACATGAATGTTTATTCATAACCGTACTGAAAATAAGTAAATATTGTTTGCTGATGCTAACTGTCTACCTAACAAGCTTGCTGGTGCTAACTTAAGGTAATTTTTTTATGAATAATGTCCAAATATTTTTATTCAACCACCTATATTTTAAATTTAAATGTATATATAGATTACATCTAGGGACAAAAGAAAGGATGTGATGTTCAGAGCATGGTAACTACAGTAATTATCAAAGAGGGGAAGAGATGCACCCTGTTTGGCCAGGGGTGTTTTTACACCACAGACAAGATTTGAGAAGGAAAAAATCATTATGAAAATATAATTATATTTTCCTTAAAATGTTCTTCCTAACTTCAGGCCTTATTATCATGTCATATATTACTGTGATGTTCTGTAAAACAACAAACTTTAAAATACTTCTTACTGGTGAAGATCAGATGGTCATCTCTGTTTTCTCTCAGGTACATCACAGTGTAAGCTTCACAGTGAATATTACTCTCGTCAACTTAGTCCATATCAACGACAAAAATATATCTTGACTCCATATAGTGGTTATTTTGGAAAAAATCCCTGGGCCCGTATTCATGAAGAATCTTACTGCAAAAAGTAGCTCCTAGTGACAAAATTCTAAGAAAATTCTTAGAAATGTGGGCGTTTACTCTTAAAATTAAAGAAAAAATCCCAATAAAGAAAAAAGTAATTCAGAAAGCATCTTAACCCTTAAAAGAGGTCTTAAGTTCAAACTTGTTAGGAGCACAGACGAGGACTTTTAAGAGGCTTAAGAGTTTCTTTAGCAGAGGAGAAGAAGAAGAAATGTGTTGCAGACAATGGATGACAGTGAGTTAATAAGACGGTATAGATTATATAATAATTTATAATTTAATATATACATTAAAATAATCACTACATTACGATATTAAAATGCAACAATAAAATGCAACAATGCAATAGTTATGATTTGGGTCTGTCACAACCTTCTGTAAGCAGAGTGATCACACAAACAATCACAGCACTTTCAGAACATCTTATTGTGTCGCAGTTAATTTAGTTTACACTGGACATTCCCACCTTGCAGGCTCAAAAAACTGCATTTATGAATATAGCAGGCTTATAGGTGCACACAAGCAGGGGGAATGAACCGTTAATAGTTTGTGCTATACGCTCCTATGTCTGCTTCTTGTCCCTTGCTGTGACACCCGGCCCGAATTTTCCTTTAAGAATGGCCTTGTGTTCATCCACTAACTGGGCTAACGGTAAAGACTGTTCCTCTGTCCAGTTTGGCTTTCTCACCATTCTTGGCTTTGATTCCATGTTTGATACATCAAAACCAACATTCGAACCGCCACTTAAACAGGACAGCAATCACTGTAATTAGAAAGAATGGAACAATTTTTATCATTCTAAGCCAATCAAATACCTTATAGGAAATTACAAGCATGGTAAATAAAAAAAAGGATTTATATACACACTTATAATGTGTGTGTGTGTGTGTGTGTGTGTGTGTGTATGTGAGAGAACAGTCAAATAGGAAAAATTATGCATGTAAATTCAAAGTGAGAATTAGAATAGAGCCTATTCTTAGAATCACTCTTTTTTTCCTTCTTGGACAACCAACCAATCACAGTCTTCAAAAGATTGTGTCATACATAGCAACAGGGTCAACCCCGCCTCCTCACTAAGATGAAAGTTTTTGTCTTTTCCTTACTCAAGTTGCTCTCAGATCGGTCCTGAATCGCTTTTAAGCTAAGACTCCTACGTAAAAGTTTTTAAGCTAAATTAAGAGTTTTTTTGAGAGGATTCTTAGAATCTTTATGAATACGGGCACAGGTATTTTGAGCAGTAGGATTATTAAAAAAATATATGTGCTAGTATAAAACTTAAGTAGCCTATATAAAATTTCAAACATCTATCTTTCAGTACTTTTTTACTTAAGTACATAAAAAATTTAGTACTTTTGTACTTTCACTTGAGTAAAATTGAAAAGGGAGTACTTTTACTTTTACTGGAGTAATATTTTACTATACGTATCTGTACTTTTACTCAAGTACTTGATTTGTGTACTTCGTCCACCACTGGGCTTTATCTCCAACCCAGTTTTCCATGGGCATCTTAAAGGGCTGTTTGAAGTGTTTGGACAATACGTATTCATTAAGGACCAGTGTACAGTGTACAGGGCTGTTTTGTCTGAGAGAGGAAGATAACAAAAGGACATGGCAACCCACTTCAGCATTTTCAAAATGAATGGATGGGGCGGAGTGACAGTTTAGCATTCAGTGTCAGGTGTCGCCCCAAATGTACTTTTTCTCTTGTTTATTTTTCATGGGCCGGGGCTGTCTTAAAACAAAGAGGGGTTTAAATTTGGCACCGTCTCTCTTGTGCTTCTTTACTCTTGTCTGGTGTAATCCTTTAGCGTTGTCTGAAATGACACCAGTGTCAAAGCCAGTGATGTCAGAGAGCGCTGGTTACATTCTTCGTCCTCCCTCCAAACTCGTCTTCACAGAGAAATTGATTAGCAAGGGTTCAGGCCCGGCAGCTCAGGCCTCAGCATGCAGAACACTCTCCGAACACAATAAAAAAAAGAGGGGGGAAGAAGGAGGGGATAAGAGAGATCCCTGGCAGAGTGAAACACACAACAGGACAGCAGGGACTAGCCAGTTCAAAGTCCACAGTCTGAAACCCTAGAGAAACCCAAAACCCTGCCCCCTCCTTTCTTGGCCCGCGTCTGGTTTGAAAGGTCAGTGCGTGTCTGGGAAAGAAGTCTGGGGATCCCCTTCTTTATTAAAGGTCACTATTATTCAATAGCTCTTAACACACAGCCGCTCTGCTTGGTCCAGCGAGTCTGGGCAGGATGCTTGGTTAGGGTTCACACAAGCCTTGGGGATGAGGTTCAGCAGGTTTTTGGGGAGTCCTGTATGGGGCTATATTACAGAAACCTTTCTTGAAATCCTCTTGGAATCTTACCTGTTCAATAACCATGATGATTTCAGTCTGGATTTCATTTACCTTAAGTTTACTTAATGTAAGACATCTTTCAGTTGTCTCTCAGACTTTTTTCATCCTATGAGGAACAGGGCTCTTCTTATGCCCCCAAAACTGTAAAACTCACTAGCAAGAGATCACCAGCTCTCATCAATGTATACAGAGTAATATATTTAAAAGATATAAACTCATATATATAAATTAACTTGAAAGTGTGTAAACTATGAAAGTGTGGTGATGGGCAGTTGAATTTGGCGGTAAATTGAGTTGGTGGGAGGGGGTGTTCAGGAACGCTGCTAGTTCCCACATTGTATTCGGTTCACCCCAGCCAAACTACTTCCCGTTTTTTTACAGAGAGAAAGAGAGAGAGAGGCGGGGGGGGGGCTGACACACTAATTCTCATGTAAAACACTTTTCGCACAAGCATCCCCCAATCTGCAAGTCCTCATTAGGTATGCCTAGTTTAGCGCTGACTCTTTTTCATCAAGTGGCTCTATTATTACAATAATCATCACCACTACCTCAATCATGTTTGCAGTAATTTCATAAATCAAGGGCCCTTTAGCAGGCCACGGGAGCTCTGGATTCTCTTTAGGCCATTTGTTCAGAGTTAGAGAGAAGAGGTGAGCCAACGGGGGAACTGATCAGTCCAGGCCTTTCACACAAGAGGGACAGTAATTACAACCCTGTGCAATGGGTGACAGGGGAGAATTATCAGTCTGATTCAAAACTAAAAACCTACTGGCTCCAATGCTTAATTCTCCATCAGTGAATATTGTTCTTGATTTAATTTTAAACTTTTTTTAAAGATATTTCAGGGTCAGATGAGTAAGGTCTTGTACAGAGATGAACACAAGCGGGTATTTGTGCAGCAGGGGTTTCACGCTTACTTTCAAACAAGACGATTTTCAGCACCTGGTTTTGATAAGGTTCCTGTGCAGATCACCCTTCAAGCACATCGCAAGATTTCATATGTCATAAAAAAATTAAATGCATTTGGTGACAGGATAGTAAACTTTACTTTACTAAACACTTCACGCTGTTATAGTAGATAGCCTCAGATTTATACTGGTCATTTCCTCTAATTTGGCTCTTCTCATTCTCACTTTCACTCTTTAAACATGCGTGTAACTTTCATCTAAAGGTTGTGGGGTTTGTCTGTAGCCTGTGTGTGTCCCATGTCTGTGTGTGAATGATTGTGTGTGAGGGTGTGCCCTGGTGTGTGTGTGTCCATGTGATTGTATGGTGGGGTGTGTCTGGGTCTCACCCCAGGTCGTGATGAAGTGTCTGGTCTCTCAGGCTGAATGGGACTCCAGTCGGAGAGGGGCATCTCACAGACAGAATGCTCAGCTTAACCGTCCGGGTCATCACACTCTTCCACCCTGACATCTACACTATCCAGTGCCATCATGATGGTTACATTACAGCCATATCAATCCATGTTTAGAGGAGACTATCTGGACCTGGATGCTATGAAAGACATATTTATGTTGAATCCTCAAACAGCCCCCCATCACCAACCAAAAACACCTTCCAGTCCCAACCGTCGCCTCAACCCCGTTTCCCAATCCTGCTAAGGATTATTTGTATAATGATGAATAATTTATGAAGATCTACCCCCTGGCCCTCAACAGTGTCTCTCAATTGGCCTTGGCATTAAGCCATTCATTCCTCTGTCTGGGGTGGGAGTCGCTCTTAAGCAACCGCATAGCAAAATCTAATTTTCCCTTAAAGCGAATGATGCCATGATTTAAAATCTTATGAATAATTTCTAAACCTAAATTTGGACACACTCCCCCCTTTCAGAGCTCTAACCAAGGATGGTGTCACTTTTTGGTATACCTTTTGACTTTGTACTGGCAAACCAATGCGCTTTCTTCATTCTTATAACTCTCCCTCCTAAAATATTACATTCAGTATTAGGAATGGGACTTTCTGGTTCTGATTTCTCTTAATCATTCCAATTGCTTAAAAGTTTCATTAATAATGTAATTTCATTTAATATGATCATGCTTATCAACATGTTGTAAATTTAGCAGCTGTTTTGCCGAGCCATTTTATAAGTATTGCATATTACAGGAAGAGTATTTCAGTATCAGAGTATTTTAGTATGGTATTCCTTCCGCGTCGACTAAATAATGCACAAGTGAGAAATTTTAATGAAAAGCGTTCACTTTCTGACAAAATGTTTAAGCGAACAGCATATTTCCTCTTTTAAAGCGTAAGCTGGCAGACTGGCCTTTCAATGTATAATTCATTTACAATGATTAACAAACTTGCACTTGAGAAAATTAATTGTTAATGTGACCCGAGGTTGGCCAGTCCTTAAGGCCAAACACTCAACACTGGACAAGACTTATCATGTAAACTGAGAGAAGTTAGAGACAGAAATCTGAGGCTACTGTGACAGGTTTATTTATTTTTTCTATGTGTGTTTGTGTGTGTGTGTGTGTGTGTGTGTGTGTGTGTGTGTGTGTGTGTGTGTGTGTGTGTGTGTGTGTGTGTGTGTGTGTGTGTGTGTGTGTGTGTGTGTGTGTGTGTGTGTGTGTGTGTGACAGAGAGAGAGTCAAAGAAGAAAGATGACTTTGATGGTGGAAATCAATAGAGACTCACTGCATAGTGGCGTAACCTTGTCAGGACAGAGTAAGGTGGGTGGAGGAAAGAGAGAAGGAGAATGGGAGGGAGAGGAGGAGGAGGATGAGAGAGCAGAGTGTCATGTGACCTCAGCAGTTTAGTATGTGAGTGTCCAGTAATCAGGCCATGGCCTTGCAGACCTTTTAAAAGCCTTCCGCTGAAGCAGATCATCTATGAGTGACCTTGGCAGAGAAGTCTACACAGTGTCACAGAAATATTGCCTAACATTGTTACTTCAGGGGTGAGAAATAAGAAAACATCCAAAAAATACTCAGCTTTTGCAGTCAGTGATGTACACAAGGTTTGATTCAGACACACATACACTTACAGTAATTTTCCACAAATAGACAACAATGTCTAGATGTGCAAAGTTAATAAAGACATATCCCAACAGTCTAAAGGCTGTAATTAAAGCAAAAGGTGGTTCAACAAAATACTGACACAAGGGGGGTTGATCCTTATTCCAAGTCAGTGATTCTGTTTTTTTAATAAAAAAAATTATAGAGCACTTCTAAAATGAGATGAGCGTTGTATGGCCGTAAACACAACATCTATAAATGAAAACCTTTTATTTTCATCCACTCTTTAGGTGTGTGATTGTGGCCATCGCAGCATAAACAAAACAAAAAAATTACTGAGTGCACTTTTAACCAAAGGAACAGACAAAGAGCCCAGTGACCACTTCAATGGGAGTTGTTTTGTATGCGTGTATGTGAGAGACAAACAGTTTGAGAAAGATAAAGCTGGTTCTTTGAATGGGTAGGGGCATGGACAGGCCTACAAGCAGTGCCAGGGGGCACAGCCATTGTGCCAGTGTAGGCTCGGTCTTTGAGTCCCAGCTGAAACAACAGTGCTACAATTACACCTGCCCGTCTCCCTGCTCCCTGAATCTCCCTCTGCTCACTCACTGTCTGTGGTGTCCCTGTTGTTTCTATTTGTTTATGTCATTTAGCGTTTTTACTTTTATTTTTTTAGGCTTTTTTTTTTTTTTTGGTATTTCAAGCTTTTTGTGACAGGACATGAGGGCTGCCATTGCCTCCAGGAAATAGCAGACAATTTGCAGCAGCTGTGATGCGCAATAATACAACAAATTCACTTACTGAATGACAACGGCTTTGTTGACAAGCCAATTCAATTAGCCAGTGAAACCAACGGGAGTAGCAAGCGGGCAGTCAGTCAGACCCCGGGTCTCTCTCTCTTTCGTTCTCCCTCTCCTTAATTCCCTACATCTCTTTCTATCTGTACAAATGAGAGGATGGCTGTGTGCCTGTGTTTGGCACTGAGAGAGAAGGCCAGAGCTCTGGCTATTCTGTAGTCAATGAGAGCTGTGTGTGTGTGTGTGAAGCTGTGTAATGCTAATTAATGGTAGTTTTTCTCACAGACTCACTGGTAATGGCAGCAGAGCTATTATAGCATGGCTCTGACCTATGCCCAGACAAACTGGCCTGCCAGCTTGACCCGGCTAAAGGCGGAAGAGGAGTGGGGCTTGCTATTATGCCTTGATCAATCATTTTCCCAGGACCCCATGTAAAATGCATTGCGCTTGTCTCAGCTAATGTATCGATATCGGACCTTAGGAGACAGCTTAGCCAAGCTCTTGTTAGCTTAATTATTTCACCTCTTTAATATCCTGTTATTAATATGTGCATGTTGAGAGGTGGGGACTCTGCTACCCCTCTATTTCAGTTCTTCTATTTCCCCCATCTCTTTTGGTCATTTATCATCTTTCATCTTTTGAGAAAACGTAGTGCATGTAATCATTAACAAGGCATTACACTCTGTTGCCTACAGTTATTTAAAGTGACAAAAGCCTTTTCAAAGGCATTTCTGTTTAGTATGTATAATAAATGTATAATATAATATTATGTAATCAAAGTGTAGCAGAACAAAAAAATTATAATTAGGGCTGGGCAAGTTAATGCGTAATCGCATTAACGCATTATTTGATTAATGCTGACAAGATTGCCTAGTGTGAGAACACCCTAGTTTTTTCCCTCATCCCACACACACGAGTCTCCATAAAGTGTTGTCCCGTGCTGCGATGGGTCCCACGATCATGCAGGTCTCTAATAGGAAGGTGCCTGTCTTAATGTTATGATCGAGGGACTCTGAGCATAACTTGTTTTTCTATAACAAACTATAAAATATTTTCTATAAAAATGTCCTGGCAGTGACAAATGGCTTGTTTTATATTTTATTTAATTACATAAATAAGTTGAACTGCTACTATGTAAAAGGAACACTGCTGTTAAAAGCACCTTATTTGTTTAAAGTGTTTGCAAACCAAATGTTATAACACTTTTGTTCATATTGCAGTAGGCCTACTTTTAAATGAAAAAAGTGCACAATACACTACTTTTGTATGCATTATTAGTTTTCTGCATAGCAATGCGACTACCTCCGATTATTAGCAGAAAATAATATGATTAATACGATTAATTCTGATTTGCCCAGAACTAATTAGTAGACTAATAGACAAATTGACCAAATTTTCCACACTGACCTTTGGTGTCTCTTATCACTATATTACACTTAGATATTCTATTCTATTAGTCTGTTAGCATATACAATATAAAATACAGTACAGACCAAAAGTTTGGACGCACCTTCTCATTCAAAGAGTTTTCTTTATTTTCATGACTATGAAAATTGTAGATTCACACTGAAGGCATCAAAACTATGATTTAACACATGTGGAATTATATATGGAATTATATACATAACAAAAAAGTGTGAAACCACTTGAAATATCTCATACTCTAGGTTCTACAAAGTAGCCACCTTTTGCTTTGATTACTGCTTTGCACACTCTTGGCTTTCTCTTGATGAGCTTCAAGAGGTAGTCACCTGAAATGGTCTTCCAACAGTCTTGAAGGAGTTCCCCGATAGGTGCTTAACACTTGTTGGCCCTTTTGCCTTCTGTCTGCGGTCCAGCTCACCCCTAAACCATCTCGATTGGGTTCAGGTCCGGTGACTGTGGAGGCCAGGTCATCTGGCGCAGCACCCCATCACTCTCCTTTTTGGCCAAATAGCCCTTGATTCCTTCGGTGTGACTCTACAATTTTCATAGTCATTAAAATAAAGAAAACTCTTTGAATGAGAAGGTGTGTCCAAACTTTTGGTCTGTACTGTACATATTTTTATCTATGTATTCATGTTATATATTCTTATTTATCTCACAAGAGTTCCTCATGGACTCCCAACAGTCACCAGAAGCAACCATCATTAATTAAGGATGTCTTCAGTTCCTGTGGCTTGTGCACCATCTTGGCTCAAAATGGAACAGATCCCTGGAGGTTGTTCAACACCCTCCCTCCAGATTCCAGTCCCATCACACCTCTGCTTCTGTCATGACCTTGGGCAGAGCGCTTGACCCACCCTGTGGGTCATTGCTGGTGGTTGTAACTGGAGAGCAGAGCTGCTTCTGACAGAGTTGGCCATGTTTAGTCTGCTGCAGCTGAAAGAAGATCCAGTGGAGAAATGCTGAAGGCCAAGCCATATCCAAATAGCCCCTGAAAACTAAATCCCCACTGTCACAAAGGCTTCAGATTTATAGGGTGAATTTACATTTAACTTTAAAATGTCCTAACATTCTTATTCATAGCTGAAAGGCTTAAATTATCTGAAACATTTATGCACTTGTTAGACTTTATTGTCTAAAGCATTCAGAATTGAACTGAAATTAGATTTATAGTCTGATTTAAAAATGAAGATTGCAAAAGAAGTCTTGTTTAGAGGTTGAGATTGATGGAGCCCTTTTGGTATATAGGTGCCAGTTAGAAAATGAGCCAATATCTACATAGTATATCAAAGAGGAAATTGATCAAAAATGGCCTGAAGTTATTCATGACATATGCATAATATCAGTATATATGCCAAAAGATGTTACTTGTCCATGGGTGTTCAACACCTACTGAAGATCTGCAAACTCCACTTGGGCCTAGATGGCTGATTTCATATTCACTGGATGCTCTTCCTTTTATTTTGCAGAGATTTAGTGGCGATGGTGTGAGTAGGAAGTCCTCTCTCAGGTGCTATGGATGTTAGAGAGAGGGTACAGAGAGAGGAAAGAGTAATAAAGCGCTAATGTTAATTTAAAAAGCAGGCATGCATATCTGAGACCGGCCATGACACCCCTCTCCCTCTCTTTGCTTACCAGCCTTCCATTTCTCTTTTTCTCTTCATTTCCTTTCCCTCTGCCAGACAATCTATTTTCGCTCCTGTCATAGCGTTCATCTCTCTGTCCCTCTCTCTCTCTCTCTCTCTCTCTCACTCCATTCTCATGGTCAGATGACTAGCGCTGACCTTTTCACTACAACCAGTTATTAGAGAAACTGACATTCAATACCTGAGCCCGGAGAACACAGAGAGCCAGCGTCAGTTACCCAGGCCCTCACTGCTGCCCCCGGCTTGCCCCTTACCCTCACCTTCACGCCGTGCAACCCGTCAATCATCACGCTGTCCTTAGGCATCTGCCATACCACCATAGTCTCTGAGAGAAAGGTGCAATTCAAGAAGGATGGTCTTTGGGGTCATGTGACCGTCACACCTGTAAGCCGGGCGTCATTTGAGGAAGAAAGTCCAGAGCTCCATGTCGGGTTTTTCAAATGGAACACTCACGCAAGTTTGAGCTTTTTCTCAGGGACTCGGCCCGCCTCGCTCAACCCCAAGATGGCTTCTCCATACATGAGCCAAAGTGAAAGCTATACTATAATATTTATAAAGCTTCAGTTAAATTCCCTATGGTGTCTACAGTTACAAAATGCAGTGTAATGCTCTGTTTTTGCTAACATGCTGCTAATGTTAACATGAGTGATCTCCATTATATTTTTTTCTGACTTCTCTACTAGAACACAGTCTACTTGGGTGTGACGTCATTCCCAGCTCCAATATCCGTCATCTGACTTCCGAAGTAAATCAAACGCAGCATTAATACCATGTTTAAATAGAGCCTAAAAATGTTTAGCATCATGGAAGGGAGAAAAAATAAATACAATCAGGTTTTCTTTAGGATTAAAGTGTTCTCATTAAATGTTCACTACCATTGCATTTTAATGAGCTCTTGAGGAAAAGATTAAATGTGCGATCGTGGAAAATTTGAGACTAAAACAGAGGTATAAACTAGGGAAGCATTTCAGCAAAGTTTATTGACTGACGAGATGAGACACAGACACTGGCAATTTGGATCTACTGCATGTGTTCTTTACACAATGAAAACACACTTTCTTGCACTAATTATTTGCCCTTTGCCTTGGCAGAGAGGGGCTCAGGTCATTATAATTTTGGTATTTTAGGATAATTGTTTCCAGTGTGCAACTTCATGAACATTAAAGGGCTTGCTGTGTTTTTAATCTAGCAGATGAAGGTTTAACAGCAATGGCGATGTGCTCTAATGACAGAGGAGCCAATCTTCAGCTCTCCTCACGCACACGGCAGAGCAAATAAACGGCCACTGGGCTGGGCTGCATGCTTTCTCAAACTCTTGCTTCCTGCAGAGGCTTGCATGCAGCTGTATGTGTGTGTGTGTAGTAAGTGTCACTCGGTACAGTGCAGGTGAGGAGCAGGTATGTAGGACGGGGTGTGGTCCAGGCCAGTTGAGCAGGTCAAGCATGTGACCAGCGCCGGCGGGCAGAGGGTGTGGAGCAACCCAGAGAGATAAGCGGAAGGAGGGCCAATCGGGGCCGATTCTGCTTCAGGTACAATGTGTGCCTGCGGCAAGAGGAGGAGAACTAATATTTCACACACATACGCAAGCCTTCGGGCAATCTCCACTGTTTCAAAAACAAAAATGGATAGAGACGAGTCAGGCTCTCATGTTCAGTTTAACCTTTTAGCGTCCACAAGACCCATAGCACTTACACTTGTGCAGGGAACACACAAAACTCGAAACATCAAAAATATATGACGCACATCTTCAGACAACCTTATTATGACTGTCTTGTGAAAAAGAAGTGCACTTAATATTATTGAATGTGCACTTGCAGTGTACTTCACATCTTGCATTATATAATATAAAAAATATACTATTAATAATAAAATATAAGGCCACTTAAGTGTGCTTAAAAAGAGCACATTTGAGTGACTTATTAGCATACTTAAGTACACATTTATTTAGTTTTGTTGTGCTTTAAGGAAGAATATAATTTTACAATAGTGTCTTATTCAATAATAATAATTATAATTAATTAATATATAAATTATTATTAAATAATAATAATAATAATAATAATAGTATAATAATAATATATGTTACTAAACTACAATTTCATCATTACAAATCTTTCATATGCTTCAATTCATGACATGTTTCAAGATAAATTACATTAAAGTATAATTACCTTTTGGTTACTTTTTGTTATTTTTGTCAGTTTATTCAGCAGTACATATTTCAAAGACAGTATAAGTAATTATGAAATGAAATACAAAGATGCACTTACGTCCTACTGAAGTGGGTAAAAAAGCATTCTAAAGTTCAGCCAATTGCATTTAATATGAACTTAAACCATTAAATATTTTCATTTAATTGCAATTAACATGCAATTAAGTGTTTAAAAACATTACATTCAGTTTGCAGTATATTCTCTTTATATTATTTATGTAATAAGACTGTTTTTTTAAAGCAGGCTAAAGAGTATTTCTTTTACACAAGCATGACCTTTCACTAAGCTTTAAAATCCCTGCCATTTTCTCGAACAAGCCTTTGCTCTTTTTAATGAGTCTATGAGAGATCCGTGTGTTTGAATAATTTTACACACAGTACAACAAAACAATGATGTTGTTGCTTGGTCATTTCAGACAGGTATATCCACAGAGAATACAAGCAGTCTATTTATTAAGTCGTTGTTTATAATGCCACTGTATAATTGAACAATTCCTATAACGAAAAAGAGCAAATGCTTTGCACTATTACTGTTGTTTTACCACTTTATGAGCACTTTTTATTGAAACTGTTCATGGACATTCTGAAAAGTTTGTCTGAGTTAGCAACAGTAACTAAGAGGGTGGCGCTTAGGCTCAGTTGTAAAGCTGGGTTATCAGAAATACAGTCAGTAATGGGCTACATCTAGGTGTCAAAAGGAGCTGGGTTTGTGTAGGCAATTGAAAGTAGTAGAGCTCATCTCATGGGCCTGGAATCTGGGCTGTTCTCAGTAACAGAGTCGGCTTGATTATGTGAGAGAGAGAGAGAGAGAGAGAGAGAGAGAGAGAGAGAGACAAAAAGAAAGGAAAAAAGGATTCTCCACACACATCTATATAATTAGAACTTATAACCCATCAAAAAAGGTTAAAATTAACAGAAGTAGATGACCTAAAAGCACTGAGTTCTGGGCAAGCGAGGCTCCGTGTGCACTGCTGGGAAATGGAGGGCCAGTGCACTAATGCCACTTGCTGGGTGGGTAAGTGGCACACATTAGCAGGCCCTGTAGGAGCAGTACATTAGAATCAGCTGAAATCTGCTGGTCATAAACATCCATTATTTCAATACTGAAGCTCAGTTTCTTATAAATGATAGCCCATTAGGGAAGGAGAGATTTAGAGGGGGATCTTGCCCCCTTTTCCAGGGTTTTCTTGTCTCAGAGAGTTCCGGAATGTTGACCGAGCTGACCTGAATCATTTAGCATGATAAGTAATGGACACCTGTGGCCATCCACAGCATTCCAAGAAGACGGGACCACTGATATGATCAGTTATTCCAAATACTGGTTTCTGAGGCTGAGCACAAAGGTCAGAAAGTGCACACACACACACACACACACATCCGACGTCCCATAGGCGTAATGGTTTTTATACTGTAGAAACTGTATATTCTATCACCATTCACCAACCCTACCCCTAACCCTAACCCTCACAGGAAACTTTGTGCATTTTTACTTTCTCAAAAAAACTAATTCTGTATGATTTATAAGCGTTTTGAAAAATGGGGACATGGGTTATGTCCTCATAAGTCACCCTCTCCTTGTCATACCTGTGTCATACCCATGTCATTACACAGAGTTGTGTCCTGATATGTCACAAAAACATGCACATACAAATACATGCCAAAATATATTTATACATAAACAAAACATGTCTAAAAAGTATTTTTTTTTTACAGAAAAAGAAAAAAATGCTAAAGATTTTTTTTATATATAATTTAAAAAAGGGTTTAACATTGCATACTGTAAAATTATATATATATATATATATATATATATATATATATATATATATATATATATATATAAACAATACATTACAATTTTATTTAGATATATTAAATTAAATACCATTTATTTATTTTATTTTATTATTGAAAAAAGATTATGCTTTTAGCAACCAAAGCTGCAGTTTTTATGTTGTTGTTTTTCTTTTTCTTTTCTTTTATACTTTAAACTTGATGGGATATGTTTCTAATTATTTTTAGATTATTTCTTTTCAAACCTGTATGACTTTTTTTTTTCTTTTGTGATTTTTTTTAAATAAATAAATAAATAAAAATAAGAATGTTTCAACTGTTTTGGTTCATTCAGTGTAAGTCAGTAGGGACCTAAACAACAACAACAACACTCTTTTCACAACTCTTTTCACCTTTTTTCAAAATATCTTTGTGCTCCACAAAAGAAAGAAAGTCTTACAGGTTTGGAACTATCACTTTAAGCAGAGTTGAAAAAGTCTTGGACAGCACAAACATTGGTGTGTTTGTTTGTTTGTGTGTGTATGTTCAATTACAGGCTGTAGGAGAGAGTCTACACAGAAATAAATCTCTCACCTCTTAGAGCGTCATCTCTGGTTGGCGACTGGCTGCCTGACCTTGGCCATGTCATCACTGTTCAAACACACACACACACACACACACATACACAACTAATGGCCACCACCATTCTGTCAGGAAATGAAAATATTGATGAAGAAGTTATCGATCACTCAAATTAATTCGGCCCTGATGACCCAATAGTCACAGTGTGGGTGTGTAAACAGAAAATCCCTCACGCAGGAGGGCAAGACAAAGACAGAGAGCAAACCTAATCCACTCACTTCATAAACTGAAGTCTACAGAGTCATCTTCAAACATTACGATTCAATGTGTTGTCTAGTCATTACCAGACGTAATGTAAGGTTTTTTCACAAGTTCACGTGTCAGCATGAGGAAGGTGGAACAGTTAGAGGAAGTGAGGTAAGCAGCTGTTTATGTTGATTTGTGGTGGACAGGATCAAATGAATGGTACCAGACTTTATTAGGAACTGATTATATGATCTTGCATTTGATCTACAAATACTGTGTGCTTTTTGTCTGTGCTGTTTTTTGTACAATACCTCCCAAAAATTTGAGAAGTCTTTTATGATCACCAAGGCTGAATTGTTTTTATCAAAAAATATAACAAAAATAGTAGTATTATGAAAATGTATTACAGTTTAAAATAACTAATTATATTATTGTTTTCTCTCTCTCTCTCTCTCTCTCTCTCTCTCTCTCTCTCTCTCTCTCTCTCTCTCTCTCTCTATATATATATATATATATATATATATATATATATATATTAGTGCTGTCAAAATTAGCGCGTTAACGCATTCGATTAATTTGAAATATTTAACGCGTTAAAAAAAAATAACGCAATTAACGCGGTTGCAGTTTTTTTTTATTTCCAGTTGTGGCCTATGTGTGTTCAACGTGCAAAGAAATATGGATAAGACCAAGGAAGAACTTTTAGACGGAAAGTTTCAGTATAAAACTCTGCCGGATTACTCTTCAGTCTGTCATAAGAAACATTACTCTTCATTCAGTCTGCCACAAGAAACAGCAACATTAAAATCATTAAAACTCAAATGTCATTAAAAAAAAAAAAAAAAAAAAAAAACAATGACTGTAACAGTGCGTAAATCAGACCTTTCTGTAACGCTAACGTTAATAAGCTTAAACGAAAATAACGAAATAATTGTGTAGCGGAGTATTTTTTGTACACAGTGCCGCGAACTGTCAATCACTCCTGTGCGCGTGCATCACTGTCCTCCTCAGCTGCAGAAACTTGCGCTCTCTCTCTTCATCAAGCTTTAAAACAAAAAGGGGACAAAAAGATCATATTGTCTTTGTGCATAGGCTATAGATTAATTAGATAAATGAATATCTAAATTTGTGCCTTGCCGTCTACGGTATTTTTTTAGAACTTAGAAAAAAGATGCTGCAGCCAATGAACAGCCAGCGGGGGCTGCAGGACGACTCAACCTCCGCAGACAGTTTTTAATGTTTATCAGACAATAAATACTCAAGATTTTGCTTTAGTATAACTCACAACGAGTTTCACACACCTTCTCCGGCCACGTTGAGTTGTTGACACTTAACAGTGGGAAAAGCGACACATGCGCTATTCACTTGTATCACTTAAGGGTGAATGGGTAATGTAGTTTCTGCTCTGGGTGGGATGAATTAGGAAGCTTGCATTGTGAAGGGCGCTCTGAAAATCGGCAGTGCAGGTAAAAGATTAAAACCTCTATTAAAACAGATGTCCAAATGAGCGTACCGGCTCACTTAAAGCACTGGCAATGACTATACTTTGGAATTTTTTTGCAGTCCACTTAGAATTCAACATGGAAATCATTTTTGTTTTTTATTGGCATTGATTGTTTTGAAATTCAAATGGTACTTACATGCCTGTGTTTTTATTTCTGTAATAAATATGGCTTTCAAGCCAACAGTTAATTTGGAGGATATTGATGGTTTATTGCAGGTATGTTGTTTACATGAGAAAATCTGTGTTACAAGTTAAACAAAAATTCCAATAAACAATCATATTTTGAATTTAAATAGTTTCTTTGTGTTGAGTTTACATTAATTATTTACATTTTACATTTACATATCCAAAAAGTTTGACAGCGCTATATATTAGTGACAGCACTAATATATATATATATACAAAATAAATAACTAAATACAAATTATATATATTTATTAAATATATATAATATATATATCTTATAAAAGATATATATATATTTTTTTTTTTTTTTTTTTTTTTTTTATTATTATTATTATTATTTAGTTATTTATTTTTGTAAACTGAAAAAAAATACTTTCAGGATTATTTGATGTATGAGGAGTTGAAAAGAACCGTTTGCTGTTAATTATGATCAGTTAAATGCATCCTTGCTCATAAAAGTTTCTTTTTTAAATTTCCTTAAAAATTAACTGACCCCAAACTTTTAAATGGCGATGTATATTTAACCTCCAAAAGCAAATAATCTATCCACTATTTTTTAAACTACTTGTTTTATCATAAAAAGAAGAAAAGAGGTTGCTCTAGAAGGACTGTCACTGTTATAAGAATACTTTAAATCACTTTGAATAAAAATTAAATTAAATTAAATTAAATAATTAAATAAAGGTGGACAAAAACACCACTTTATTTATTTTTTAAATGCAGCAATGTAGCAAAAAACTGATGATATCCACATTTTTAAAGATTAATGTTTCTTCATTTGGCCCTCAGACAAGCAAACATGCTCAGTGAAGCTGAAGGGGGAAGCCATGCTGCAACAGTGGCCTATCTCAGCACAGGACTCAGAAGAAGGAGCTGCACGACCCTCCTCCTGGATCCAAATATGCAAGACACTTCCTTTCTGTGGGCTGCCCCAACAAAGGTGCTCAGTCATGTGAAACTTAATCTGCAGCCTTGCCATTCTGACCTTTCACCTCTGCCGTTTTAAGACTGGGAGAAAGAGCCAGAGCTGTTCCTTAAGAAGGAAACAGCATGGAGAACATACCAGGGAGACTATGAAGATGTAAAATTAAGATGAAATGGCCTTTTGAAATCACTTACAACACATGAAAAATGTTCACTGTGTTCCTGATGCATTTCTCTGTGTGCTTATGTGTGCGACTCTGGGGATACAAACGTGAGCAAGTATCAAAACAGTCTTAAGCGGTAGACAGAGTGTGCTCGGGTCACTTTAACACAAAACAGTAAGACCACTAGACAAAACACAGTCTCAAATCTGGCCACACTGTTCTTCTCCGGACCATGTTATTAGGCCACAAATGATCAAACAAGATGCACAAGATAGTATTTTATCTACTTTTCTGAATTTGCTGATCAGACGTCTTTCTTTTAAAGTCACCATGAAATCATGGAATAATTTCAGCTCCCTCTGTATAGCTTCATTTACTTCGTTTACAAAAAAGATATCAATGACTATTAGTGAAACACTTGACTGAGTAAAGAAGGAAAAAGTAATGCATGTATACAGACAAATGTGGAGAAAAAAAGACTAGTTTTCCCCTGAAATAGTGAAGTGTGAAACAGGTGAATGAGGTTTTGTACACCTCTATTTAGTGCTGAACACTTTTAATCACCTTAGCTCAGTTAGCAATGCCTCCTTTTCACATCCGTCCCGTCCTCTCCTCCCCTCTAAAGCCCTCTACCAGCCATTAGAAACTGTCCTGAAAAAAATCTCTGCAGTTCAACTTCAGCCGTCCTCTATGATTACCTCATTTTTTCACCCCGTCTCTTTCGTAGCGAAGGTGACCCAGGCTGTTCATCTCTGCAGCTGCAATTAACCCAGGTCACCCTGCACAGCTCCCAGAATCAAGCAGGAACCAGACGTGTTAACAGCAAGCATGGACAGGCTTTTTTTCCCCCAGCAGATTAGCTGCAGTCTGCCTGGACACACTGACTTGCTCTCAACCAGCAGGCTACGTTGCGATTAAAGCCTGCACCAGATGCCCTGAGGAGAGGAGAAGAGCGTCAATGTTGTATATGTGGACGTGGATGCGAGAGAAACTGACTGTCACCACAGACAAGCACTCTGAAAAACAGATTACTGGCCAGTTCATCTAGATACAACTACTTGCACAAACTTATAAACCAGAAATATTTTTCCTTAGGGATTGAACTTGACTCTCGGACCTTTACACTCCAGACTATCCACACACACAGACACACATACACACGCACACACGCACACACACTTCCCTTCAGTAAACACAGTCTTAACTTTATCTCAGTTGTCCACACCTTGCATTCCAAGTCTCTTTCCTATCTATAGACTTTAGCCTTCCCAGCTCAGCAAACAGCCAGGGTGAGAACAAGGCCAGCCATTAGTCCAACATGACCCAGGGTTCTAGAAGAGGACAAGAAAGAGAGGCATACACACGCACACACTGATAGATTTATGGTAATGACACACTCAATCTGTTGACCATGCAAGGGCAAGGGACTTGGATAAGTCACCAAACACTAAACGCAAGCATCTGATGTCTGTGGTTCAAGGCTTGAGTTGTGTGTGTGTGTGTGTGTGTGTGTGTGTGTGTGTGTGTGTGTGTGTGTGTGTGTGTGTGTGTGTGTGCGCGTGTGTGTGTGTGTGTGTGTGTGTGTGTGTGTGTGTGTGTGTGTGAACATAAAGTGTTCTTTTATTACTTTAGTCAACAGATGATCATGGCAACATGAAATCTGTGTCCATGGATTTCCAGAAAACCTGAAACACTTAATCAAAAGGTTTAACTGACACAAGATGTACAGCTTTTGTTTGTGTAATACATTGTTATTTTACATAATAAAATAAACAAATGTGGGAAGCAAGTTACCAACACTGTAAAAAATTATTTAGCAGTTTAGTTGTTTCAATGAATTTTTTTATGTTGACACAACTTGCAGTTACTGAATTTGTTCATTCAACTAAAAATTTTAAGTTTTCAGTGTCTCAACTAGTTTGAAAGTTGACTGAACTAGGTCATTTGTCCTCATAACTTAAAAAAATTTGTTGACTCAATTCAATAGCAATATCACGTTCACAACATCACTTATCGCGAGATCTCGTCATTCTCCTGAATGCTGTTGAAGAGAGAAGAAGGTCGTCAGCCATTCCAGTCAGTTTCTCCTCAAAGTTTGGACATTTGACTAGAATACAACTTTGGTAAGTAAAATATTCGTATTTATTGGCTTAATGTGTAAAATTACATTTGTTGTCTCAGAAGAGTAAGTATTGTTTAAAGAGTCGTATATTCTGTATGTAAGTTACTGTATGTAAATGTTCGTTTCGCGGCACTCTGAAGCCTCAAAATACAGGCGGTTCCACAGTATTCTCCTTATAAATATTAAAACAGATATTCTCCCATGCGGGACAGCGGAGCTAAACTTATGTGGAGCACGATAAAAATACAGTTTGTATGTATTATTTGAGCCCAGGGCTGCGTTAGAGGCCGTGCAAACAGAGCGCGAGAGCTCAACGCGGATCACTGTATGGATTAAGAACGGCGGGAATAAAAAAAAAGGAACTGCTCTTAACCTGACAGCGTAAGACATTCGTCAGAATATACATCGATGAAACATTAGGAGAAAAAAGAAGATTCCTACTCGAACTGTGTCTTTTCTGCATGTTATAAGGGAAACAAATGAGCACCATAGATGAGCACCTCCCTCAGAGTTCTTCTGGAGCGCGTATCTTAACGTTACATTTGATATCGCTGACATAAGCTAAGTTCTGATGATTTTTTTACAGTCTACGGTTCAGATGAAGTTCTGAAGGTAGCGTTACAAACTCTTCTTTCAGTTTTCTGAAGTAACGTTAGTCATTCAAGTGCCTCGCTAGAACCTAGAACCCAGTGTAATACTGCGTGAATATCTGTTTTTATACAGTCTATGGTGAATATACGGTCATAAGTAAATTGCGTACGTTTAAATCTATATATTTTAGAATAAAAGTAATAATATCATATATCTTGTATAAATAGAGATACAATAACGATCGACACAAATGTAAATTTCCTTTTATTGTGTTATAATTATGTGTTGTGTCATTTAAAAGCATTGTCTGGATGGTATAGTTTGTCTTTGGCATTTAATACAAACTTGTCAATACATTTGTCTTTCTCTGTAAAGATTAATTTATATGTATGGTTATTATTTTACAGTGTTTTAACATGTTTTTGTATTTTTCATGTTTATGATATTTTTTGAATGACTGAAGATTCAGCGCAGAATTCAATAATCCTGTCGATGGACCACAGCGAGTCCTTTTGCAGTTATCCATCAAAAAGATATGCAGACATAATGGAAATGGCATTTACATTGTAGAGCTTGGACGAAGTTGTAAGTAAATTTATTTATTTATAAATGCACATTTATTGGAGTCTATATGCTTTACAATTGTAAGGCCCTGTTTAATGCATCCCTTTGTTTTTATTAAAGCACACAGGCTCTGCGCAGGAATTCATCAAGGACATGACTGCTGGGATTACGCTTGTGGATGACCAATCTGAGCACCATCAGTCTGCAGTGATGTGATCCAGGTAAAAGAAGAAGAAGAAATCTGGGTGATCTGGGGTTGTAACTCGTTGTTAGACAATCTGTGTACTGTGTTAGACGATCTGGGACTGGGACTAACAGAAATAAACTAATTCAGGTTTAAAACAACTTGAGGTTTAGTAAATGACAATTTTCTTTCTTTTTCTTTTTTGGGTGAACCCTTTACGAAAATGTAGATATTTGCATTGGAAAACAGCTTCAAAATTTAGAGAACATAATTTGACATTATTTTCCCCAGTTTTATTCCGCGAATTTTCTATAATTGGTA
Source organism: Carassius auratus (assembly GCF_003368295.1). Lineage (NCBI taxonomy): Eukaryota > Metazoa > Chordata > Actinopteri > Cypriniformes > Cyprinidae > Carassius > Carassius auratus. Next base: position 11,551,066 of record NC_039255.1, read on the forward strand.
TTTAAAATGTCTTTATAAAGTGTTGAATTTATCTTCATAAAACAACCAGAAACCCTGTTTATGGACATAGCCATTCTTTATTATTTTGCTGAATACTGTTTTGAATCCTGAAAAATGTTCAGTTCTAGCATATTGGCCATTAGCAACTTTGCTTAAAGGATTGTTTCACCAAATAAATTAAATTAGGCCATGTTTTACTCATTCTCAAGGCACCCTATGTGATTTTCTTCTTTCAAACGAATCTGATCTGAGTTGAATTTAAAATTGTCCTGCTCTTCCAAGTTATTTAATGGCAGCAGACAGGTGTGTTTTTTTTCTCAGCAGTCCAAAAATAGTCAAATAAAATGCACCCATCCATCAATAAAACGTGTCTGACGTGGCTCTGGGGGTGAATAAAGGCTTCCTGTCGCAAATCGATGCACTTTTTGTAAGAAAAATATCCATATTTAAAAAGTTGTAAACACTTTTTTTTCTCTTCCACTGACTATCATACGTGCAAGCCTAATTTTGTGATTCTACTTTGTGATTGGCGTATTGTTGTCTCCTCCGCTCTTCCGTGTTCGTCACTAATCACCGGTGCATGCATGACCCCTATGTCCTATTTTCATCCACCCGGAATGGCTCTTACGAAAGTGAGAGAAAAGGGTTTAAATATGTTTTGAATAACATTTTAAATATGTATTTTTTTTATTACAAAAACACATGGATTCGCTACAGGAGGACATTATTCACCTCTCAGAGCCATGTGAGGTACTTTTTATTATGAATTGATGCACATTATTTGACTACTTTTGGACTGTTGAAAAAAACACCCACCTATTGCCATAAATATTTTTTTATATAATCCGACTGGATTTGTCTGAAAGAAGAAAGTCATACACACCTACGATGCCATGAGGGTGAATAAAACATACATGGGTTAACCAACCCTTTAGGGCCATTTCATAGTCAACGCATCTGTAGGCATACGTGTCCCCGAGGCTACGCATCGTTATGCTTCGGCCGCCATTATGCGTCGGTGCGTAGCCAAATGTGTGGTCCTAGTTTTTGATACGCGACATGCCGATTCACGCAATACTATGCGTTGTCGGTGGGGGCGACATTGCAAGTATTGTACATTAATTCAAGTATATTGTGTTTACAAAAGAAGAAGGTATACAATGAATTGAATACAATGGCGGGCGAAGAGGAAAAATTATACGAACTTATACATATTCATCCACATTTATACGATAGTTCATCAGCAACAGAATACACTCCTCTTCAGTTGCCATTGTAATCTGAATATCACGCGACCCAACTCTACTAATATCACCCGACTCTACTACCCCCTGTTGCGTGAGCCGTGTATTGCATACACGCATCAACCGTGACGCTTGCGTTCACTGTTTAGACTATGAAAAGGAGTGCGTCGCTCGCGTTTCTTGCTCGCGTTTCCCGCGTTGACTATGAAACGGCCCTTAGGAGTCATGCTTTACTCTGAACATGCAGTGCAACAGACTATTATTTAAAAGGAATACCTATTTACACCAATATATTTTCTGATCATTGTATAAATGGTGTGACAGATTAGACACTTAGAATCAGATTAAGAAAAAAAACCTGAATGTTGTATTGGTTTGTCACATTTTATGTCATTCAAAAATCATGTAGAATACCAGTGAAGAAAATAATTTCCCCCCATTTTTAGAATAGTTGGTTCTGGGGGTGTATTTTACACTTATCTTCCCATGGGATTTTAAACTCTTTGTGTTCAGCAGAACAAAGAATTTAGTACAGGCTTTTAACAGTTTAATACAGGAAGTTATTTTGAATGTTTCTAAACGAAACTGTTGAGGAGCACCATTTAATTTTGACTTTCATTTTTGGTTACATTTTTCTAAATATCTTCCACTTGAAGGTGAATTACACTTTGCATTAATTGGTAGCTGTGCTTTTAACAAAACACACAACTTTAATAGTGTATGTACATATGTGTGTTCGTTTATAAATTTATTAAGTAATGTAATATTTTTTTTCTTTTCCCAGCCATCCAGTGACATTAAGGATGTTGAGAAAGAAATTGAAGAGGGCATTCTGATTGTAACTGAGGAACAGCAATGTGATGTGCTTCCCAAGGAATAACCAACATTGGTCTCATTTGGACATCCTGTCATCACTGACATCTCCCATGTCCCCAAGGCATATGGACTCCTAATGGGTCTGTATGCAGTGAACATCCACCACCTCCAGCGCATTAAATACACCATTGAGGCTCTGCAAAAACTTGTGAAGATCAGCTGCTCCCACCATGTGCTCGCTACAGCGGCAGGAACTGTAGGTGTGGGGGAGTGAATGTCCAGTGCTCTCTCCACCCTCAACACCACAAATAAGGTGTCCTTGAGCAAGGCACAACTTCTCCCCGGGTACTGCAGCATAAATGGATGCCCACTGCTCTGGGTGTGTGTTCACGGTGTGTGTTCACTGCTGTGTGTGTGCACTTTGGATGGGTTAAATGAAGAGCACAAATGTATGTCATGTCACTTTCACTTTTCAGTGTTCATGATGTGTCCATCGGCTCCACCGCACTCTTTCTTAAAAAGTAGTGTTTTTTTTTTTTTTTTTTTATATAAGGAAAGGTTCTTTTGTGCCTTTCACTATATAGAATGTACATTAAAGTTTACATGTCATGACTTGGAATATGTATGTTCTCATGTAAACAAATGTTTTTTCACCTCTCATTTTCTTAAACAGTATGTACACATTTTCAGTATGTAGCATTATGATGGGGGATGAGTTTGGAAACTTTCAAGATCCTTCTGATGTTAACACTTCTGTCTGGTCATGTTGTGCTGTGAAATTTAGAATCTGACTTTAGATCTTTGTGCTTCCATGTGCATTCATTCCATTTATATCTTATACAGAAGTACAGTACACTCATTTTTTGTAACTAATTGTGATATTATATTACATATATCTTGGTTTCTCATTTTGACCATGACTTGCATTATGGTGGGGGGAGTGCATGTGAACTTGTGCAGGGTTAATATGCAGAGTTCAACCTTCTGATTTTCATATTGCATTATGAAATTAAAAACAATCCCTGTGGTTTTGATCTGATGAATTGAAATGCAACTATTTGTTTCTCAATCCCATGCCAATGTTATTTATTATACATCACACTTTCAAGTGTCGGTTCAGATCTTTAGACGTGTTTGTATTTTTCATTTTTTGTTTTGTTTATCAATTATCAGTTGATGTGTTGACAGCAAATTGCTTGTTCAATTTAAATGTGAATGAAAGTGTTGTCTCTATCATTAAATAAATTATATTAAAAAAAGTGTTTTGTCATCTTTATTTAAACATTTAAGGCAGTGGAGTAACATTTGTTTATGATTATTGATCGAAGTAAAAAAAAATCCCTGTTGACACAACATGATTTAGTTGACTGGACTAGAAAATAATAGTCAAGTCAACTTAAAGAAATTTGTTACCTGGACTAACTCCACTCTAGTTTGAAGTTGTTTCAACAAGATTTTTTTGTCAAGATAACAAAAAATTTTTAGGCAGCGGGGTAACAAAATATTTTTAGTTGACTCAACAAATTCTTTTTTACAGTGAATGGTGAAATAAATGAATTAAAAATTACAATTTATTTTTGCTTCTCTACCTATAAAAGTGTAGTACTCATTACTCAGTTGATTAACACATTTTACTATATTTAATTCCATTTCACAGAAATTCATTGATTTATACTTTTAAAAAAATCTGCACAGAAAATGTGTAAAAAGTCTGCACTCGGATAGCTAAAGCAGATGCCTAACCCGTTGGCCTCTTCGAAAGTAGTGTGTGACTCAGGTTTTACTGAGCTAAGTGACGACTTAATAAAAGTCATTTCTCATTCGTCTTTTAAATATGTGAACCTATAATGTTCATTAATGCTTACAGAAGCTATTCACTGTATATACAGTGTGTTCTAAAAATGTCATGTCTCTCCAGGGCCTCACACCACTGGCGAGAAAAAGAGAGAGAGAGTCCATATGTGACATACTTAAGGACCGTTCGAGTGACACGGCTTCTCAGAATTCAACACGCCTCATTCAAACAGGCTGTTATCTCCAAACAGGGCTCAGTGTGCGCTGCGGGCTCTGTTTATTCAAACCTAAAGGGCATTGCAATCTCCACAACAAAGTGTTCACCTGGGATCAATCAGTTAGCTTATTAAAGCACTAACATATTCAAATGATGCTGCTGTTTGTGTGTGTGTGTGTGTGTGTGTGTGTTTGTGTCTTTCTCCCCTGCACCATTTGTGATTAATTATCCCTCACAAATCTAATCATAGAACGCACATGGTTGCCCCTAACTATCTATCTGTTGTCCTGTGCTTGAGGGGGAAAACAATGAAGAGACTGATTCCACCTTTAATGAGATTGAAGTCAGCATACAAGTTCTTGTGGCATTGCTCGACCCCCATTCAGCAAGCAGGTGTCCATTTCTAATGACTACAGGAGCCTGACAGCCTGCCATTAAAGAAAGTGAAACAGAGAGAGAGAAAGAGAACAAAAAAGATGTGGCTCACTGGAATGAGGATAAAATGACCCTTGACCAATTGACCCCACGAACATTTGGGCTGGCCTGTCAGGGTCAAAGGTTGAGCTTGGTGTGATGTCTGAGTGCTAATCTAGTCCCCATAACCTCTTAACCAAACCCATTGACCAAGGGTAAAGGATCACCTCTCAAGAATCATCTTCTGTGTCTCCTTGAGATCAAATTGGTGTGGAGGTTGTATCCGTGTGTAAACTGCCATGTGATGTTCTATAAGAGAGTGAGAGGATAGTTTATGTTCAGAAGATGTGCTGTAAATCTAAGCTTTGCTAACTGCCACATACTTTGAGAGTGGGTGCAAGGTGGTCATTGTCCATTTAGGTGCACTTACTTTGTGCCCACTCACCTCACACCACAGAATTAATAGAACAAAGCCAAGCTGGAGGAAAATGAAATGATGCAAAGCTAGTTCAACACTCAAGAAGGGCATTTGTGTCTAGCAGTACCATAAACTCTCAAACCAACTAAAGACAATGTGTAACGTTTAAACAACTGAGTCAGCCTCTGTTTAGATAGCGGTACAGTCCGCTTGGCAACCCCAAAGCAGAATGTCTGCCAGCGGGCCGTAAACACAAGGAACTTTTGATCAGGAGACCAATTTGCACGGCCAAGTCCACACAGACACAAAACTAAAACAAACCACGCACCTCAGTGCTTTGAGACTCACATTTTCCAAGAGGCTGGAGAATTCTGAACTACAAAACACTGGGAAAAGGGGAAAAGAAGAATATTTGGGGATGCTGGGATTAGATTTTTATAATAGTGAGAACAATATTTTCCTGGAAGATGCCGATCTGTTTTGTTGTCTGTTTATATATTGATGTATTAGTTTCTAGTTTGATTTTTTACAGGCCATGACAGGAATAGTTCATCCAAAAATTATATTTAAATATACTCACCCTCATGTGGTTACAAACCTTACTATCTTTCATGAAACTGAAAAATTTAGTTGAATGTCCAAGGTGCTCGCTTCCATACAATGAAATTGCAAGGAGCTGCAAAAAAAAAAAGAAAAAAGGGAATGTAGTCCATAAAACATTTACACTAATTTACAAATGTTTTATTTTCCTGTAGTGTGCATTGTTTGAGTAGAGTGACATGTTGTCTTCAAGAGTCAGATGAATAAAATGGGAATGATTGGGTAGGGAGGGGTTAAAGTTTTGCGTATTTCCTACCTGCCAAAACACAATAGACCTCTCTAAACACAAGTGGCTATTTCTTTCTTGTGTTTGAAGAGGAATCTTAAAGAAACAGACAAAGAGAACATTTTGAGTTCGTTCATCATTATAAACAACACTCAGTTTGTGGTCAAGGTTTTATTCTGCTACAAAAGTTTCTATTCATTTTTCTAATGATGAACTGGTGAATGTAGGCAACATTTTTGTCACATATAAAAGAGATATACAAAATAACGGCAGTTTCAGGAGAGATATCCCATCTGCTTATGTGGTAAAGCTGCTAAGCTGTTTTTCTGACCTATAGAACAGGTAAGGTAACACTTTTCAAGTAACTTGGTCACATGAGCCCAGAGATTTGCAGAGCAGCCTGAAGGCCCTCCTCCGCCTATGGGCTAAACACACCATTGCTGAACAACACGAACACACAGTAGCGGGTAAAGGAACAGGGGGAGGGGAAAGTTGCCACGAGTCCAGAGCTGCTCAGGATGACGGTCCTTATTATTTGACACGCACACACCCAGCGGAGTTCAAGTAAATGAGACTTAAACACTGTCCTGGCTTTAGTACGATACTCTGAGCTGTTTAAGTGTGCGTGTGTGTGTGTGTGTGTGTGTGTGTGTGTGTGTGTGTGTGTGTGTGTGTGTGGGTGGGTGGGTGGGTGTCAAGTGTCCTTGACAAAAAATAAATAAATAAGTAACAGACAAAAATGTACAGAGAAATCTTTGCCACCAGACACAGGTATACTTATTTTTTTTTTATTATTAATTGTTTTCAATAAAGGGACAAAATTGGTTGGTGAACAAGATAATGTAGACAACTGCCAGAAAACAGAGACAGTGGTTTCTCCAATAAAACTCAACATAGACCAGAAACAAAAACAACAAAAAAGCAAGTCTGTCAATGACCTTTGGTCATTCTTTTATTTTATTTTTATATAAAAAAAGAAGAATTAAGAAACATGAAAACAAATGAACAAAAAAGGATCCATTCTATGTCTCCGTTTTGAACAGAGTATTTAAGCAATAATAAATAGTGACTCCCATTGAAAAAGATAAAGTTCAAGTTCAAGTTACAACAAACAGCTCTCATAACAGGAATAGAAAAGGCTGATAACAAAATATTCCACATTGCCATTTACAAAAGTGTATGAACTTAAGTGGGCTGCTCCTTTAGTTCCATTTCATTTTTAAATATGCTTTGCATATGAAAGTCATCCCAATCTAAATATAAAGCACCATTTAATATTTGGCAATGAAAAAAAATACCTGCAAAACATTGATTATTTGAATTGATTTATTTGAATGATTTTTTTGTTTGTTTGTTTACTGCATATGACGTTAGCTTTTTTTTCAAGATGCTGGAATGTATTCAGGTGAGACGGGTGAAAAGACAGAAGCACACTACAGAACAACCCAACATTAGCTTGCTGTACTGCATACAGAATGGCAGCAGGAGATTTTTAAAAAGAAGAACAGAAAAAAGATATGTACAACCACCTGTTTTAGCTAGTGTGGACATTCTCAAAAGACTCCTTGGGGAAACCATTGAATGGCCTCCTTTGTACAATGCCACATACTTTAATTTTTTAATTTGATTTTCTATTTTTAAACATACAAATAATTTGCACTATATTATCCTGCCAAATTAAAAAAATATACCGTGGCAGCTTGTTGGTTTTTCCACTACCAAAAAAGGTACAATAATACCTTTTGAGAGAACAAGCAACAGTTAAAAATACAAGCCTCAATATAAATACTGTGGTACCTACACTAGGTGAACATTTAATTCAAATACCATTCTAGAAATACAGAAGAAAGTAGACCATAAATGTGTTTTAGCATAGGAACTGACATGATGTGCATTTTCCTATAATTATGTTTCTCTATTATATATTTTATATATAATCTTAAACCTTTCCCCAATGCAAATTTGACCTGAAGAGCTGTGAAGAGCCAAAATGGAAAAAAAAGAAGAAAAAGCAGAAAAAAATCACAGATTTTTCCCATTTTATATATATTGTGATCCAGTCTTGAACACCACCAAGACGAATAGGAAAACAGAAACAACAAACTTAAATACAGTTTCCCCTAAGATAATGAAATGTTACTTTTTAAAAAAAGTCATTTTATTTTCATACTTAAAAAAAGATTTGTACAAAAAAATTCTTGCAGTGAAAGCAGCAAGTTTCAATTGTCCATAATTTGTCAAGCACTGTGTGCTTTGACACAATAATATTATATCGGAGTTGGGCTTTATCTTCATGAGGTGTGAGGAGGAGTTGGCTTTTTTTACATTAAATAATGACACCATGTTTGATTCAATAGGAAGTTTTCCCTCTCGTGAATACCTGTAAACTGGGAAACTTTAACAGTGCACTTCGTTGTCCAACAAGCAAGCAATCTTAATTTATATTTAACTACTATACCTCCAAATAGCATGTTTAATATAAAAAAGGACAGAGTTCTAGTGCCGTCTAAACACCAAAAAACATTGTCTAAAGTCATCAATGTCATAATGCAACAATGAAAAAGAGTCTCCTCTGAATGTCAACTTATACCACACTATTTGTGAAACTCATAAAACAAAGGAACAAAAGTGACGTGTATGGTTTTCCCTCTCTCTGTCTCTCTCTCTCGTCTGTCTTTCAGGTTTAGGGAGCTCAGACATAGGCAATAATAAAGGAATAAGATTTTGACTCAGACCTGTAGGCAATTCATAGTTAATCATCACTGACAGCTGCAAATATTTCAATGCTTTCTTAATAACCAATTCTCAAGTGTACATTACATTAGTCTGCTCCAAATGCCCTCAGGTGTTCCTTCGCCATGGTTGTTCACACTAACAATGGTCATAAAATAAACATCAAAATGTTGTGCTACTGAAGAGAAGACTTGAACAAACACAGAAAAGTCAAATGATTGTGGACAGAAAACTAGTACCGTCAAGTACAGTACCTTCAGATAGACGAAGTAAACAAGGCTAAATCCCACACCATATACTGCATGTGCCATGCCCAGGACATAAACCACAATGTAGGGGATACATTTTACATAGATACCTAATGATGATTAATTAGAAATTTCCTTAGCTTTATGATTATTACTATTTCTCTCTAAAGTCAGTGTTGACTATAGCTGTCAGGTGCTTGATGCAAGAACCTTCTGAGGATCCAATTGATCCTTATGTAGTATCTAGCTGAGACTCCAGAATAACAGCAGATGAGATTAACCAATGCAGTTTCAAGATATCCAAGGCACTCTTTTTGTTTGTTTTACCAAATGATAGTACAAATTCAAATCTTAATGTTTCCTTTTTAAGAAATTCAAAGGCTGTCATTACTTTTATTTTGTAATTTGGGGCCATTAGTATATTAACCCCTATATGGACAGAACATCTCTTTGAAAGATTAATTTAAGTGCGATATATCCAGCCCGTCCAAAGAGGGTTAAGCGGAAGCCTGTATTCCTCCATGTTACAACACAAAACTGTACATGATATGTATTACAGAAAGTATGCAGCATGGTCGTTTTACTTTTCTTTTCTTTTTCTTTGATCTTAAAAAAGAAAAAGAAAGAAAAAAACATTTTCAAAATAATGAACGATAAAACAGCAACACATTTACTAAACAACTAACCAACCAGGGACCATTTATTTTTAGAATTAGCCAAAATATATCATGCATGCTGTCAAATTTTCCAAAATGGCAAAGAAAAAGTACACAACATGTAAATTATTGCACAAGAGAAAGGCTCCAAGTTTGCGTCAATGCAATAGTATTGCCCCGATACAGATCATGCATTCAACGGTTAATGAAAAGGGTGTGCTGGTGGTGCCAAGCACGTTGTCTTAGCCACCACTGGACTAGCGAAACAGGAAAATCTACAAGGATGAGGGTGGTAGTGGGGTGTTATTTGCTGTTAATGGGGCAAGTGAGCCACCAAACTCCACCGCTACTCAGTTTTAATTTCATTACTCAATGCGCGGTCACTGTGCCATTTTTTCATGTGTTTCTCAAGGGTGCTATACACACTAAAAGGCATGTGACAGATTTCACATTTGTAAACGTCCTTGCCCACTTGCCCGTGTGTTTTCATGTGCCGTGTTAACTTGCTGCTCTGAGCGCAGGCATAATTGCAGAGCTCACACTTATAAGGCCTCTCACCCGTGTGGCTGCGCCGGTGCACTGTCAAATTGCTGCAGTTTTTGAATACTTTGCCGCAGTACTCACAGGTGTCACTGCGTCTGCCATCTTTTGAGCTGGGCCGACCAGGACCCCCAAGGTGTGGTGTGCTGCCACCACTACCAGTCCCGCTGCGGCCCGAGACACCACCATCCAAGTCCCCTGGTGGTGTAGAGAAGCGCAGGCTTCCATTCTCTGAGGAGTGCTCTGAAGACGAGGCGAAAGGCGATTGTCTGGAATCCCCAAAATTCAAAAAGGGGTCCTTCAGCTGCCGAGAGGCAGCATAGCCAGCCAACCACTGGGAATAGACATTCTCAGTGTTGGGGATTGTTGGGGTGGAGATGTCAAAGTCCTTCTCTAGCTTGATTCGTTTGGAGAAAGGACTAAGTGAGCTGGGACTTCCCAGTAGGAGCTTCTTGGACAAACCAACAGAGGCAGACTCATTGGGGGATGAGCCTCGACCATTGATAGCTGAGCCACAGCCCTCGTCCACTCTGTCTGATTCCAGAGCTGAGTCCTCATCACACATGTCCCTATGTGCATCATTGTCAGAGTTTAGGGCTCCTCGCTTGTGTTGATGAAACACCTCACTGTAGTGCTGCATGCTGGCAGCCAAGCCCATGCCCTGCATAACCTCAGGCAATGAGCGTGGGATCCCATCCTCGCCCCCACCCAGACGTCCGCCGTTGTTCTCGTGGTGCCGTGCAGCCTTCAGGTTGAGGCTGAAGTGGAAGTTGTTTCTACCTCTATCTCTCTCCGGTTCTTCCTCCTCAACTTCCTCCTCTTCCTCTTCCTCTTCCTCCTCTTCTTCCTCCTCCTCTTCCTCCTCTTCTTCTTCCTCTCCATTCTCTGAAATCAGACGGTCGTTTTCACTTTTGAATTTGGCTACCACAGACTTGAGGGCATTACTGGCACTACCCACCAAATCGCTGGTTCCAGGCTCAGGGGAGCTGGCTGTGGACAAGCCATCATCAGACTTGACCGTCATGGGCGATGACTTGTTCATGTGTGTCTTCATGTGCCGCTTTAGCTTGCTGGCTTGCGTACAGGCATGGTCGCACAGGTGGCACTTGTAGGGTTTCTCACCCGTGTGACTGCGTCGATGCACGATTAAATTACTCTGGAACTTGAAGGTCTTCCCACAGAACTCGCAAGACTTGCTTTTCATGGGCGTGTTGGGCTGTTGTGTAAGAGGGGTCGGGGTGGACTGGGAGCCAGAGGGGGACTGCATGGAAGGTAGAGGAGGGGTGGATAGAAAGGTTGGGTTAGTTCCTGACTGGAATGGTTGTAATAGCCTTTGCATAGGGCTGGGCCTGTTGGGTGAGAGAGGAGGAGTTGACCCTGAGGTGTTACCAGCCAGTTCCCTCAACCTACGAGAGAAGTCCATAGCTGGGGGATCCATTGGTATGGGGTTCAGGCGCAGCACCCTGTCGAAGGCACTCGGGTGGTGGGTGGCCAAAGCCAGCTCCTCCGGGTTCAGGTGATCCATGCGATGAGGGTCCAAGTGATGGCGGGGTGGAGAGCTGAAGAGAGGTGGCGTAGGGGGAAACCGACCCTCTCGGAGAGGAGGTCCATCGCGTCCAGAGTTGGGTATTCGCAGAAGGTTAAATGGGCTTCCCTCTGGGAGATGGATGCCATGCAAGGGGGGCTGAGAGGAGCAATCTGCACCCATTCCTGAAGGAGCTCCCACACGGGGTGTGAGCGGACTTCCGTGCTCACTCTCAAGGTAGATGCGGAAGCCATGAGAGTTCTGGGCATGTTGCAGCAGAAACCAGGCACTGCTGAACGGCTGCTTACAGGTTGTGCAAGTGTAGATGCTAGGCTCATCTTTACCTGCAGAACACAAAAGAGAAGAGTTAATTCTCTAACTGTACCAAAGATATTAAATGCAACTCATTTAAAGGAACTACAGAATAGAATAGAATAGAATAGAATAGAATAGAATAGAACTATTATTAGATCTCTAGAACGATCTGCTACATGTGTTTGTTCATACTTATTCCCTTTCTCACTGCCTCCCTAGTGTATTTTGTACCTACAAAAAGCCTACAAATTGTGTCTTAATCATTTATGAACCTCCCTCATCTCCAGTCTAGACCCCAGACCTGTGCAGCACCCGACACACACTAACAGTCTCTCATCAGCTTTAACCCTTCAGCAGGCTAAAGTAACAGTAAACACAGCTCTTATTATAAACATGCTCCCAAACAGCACTACAGACCACAATCCAGTAGAGCAGAGATTTCACAACACAAAACCAGACAAAGCATAGAAAGACTGTGTTGGGGTTTAGCTCAGGTCTTTGCATGGGGTGATACACTCATGCTTTTGGCTTCTTGTAACAGTTGTCAGCAGAGTTATAAAAGCAAACAATAGTGCACTCTCAAGCTAAACACTTTCATCCATGTACTAAAACAGATGAACAGGAAGCATACAATAAAGAAGGAATATATAATTTCTGCAGTGCAATGAATAAATTCCTAAATAATAAATATATATATTATTAAGTGCTGCAAATGCCATATGCACCATCAACAGGTAAACAAGCATCAGGTTCAGGTTGCCTTTAGTTAAAAAACACATGATTAACTCACAAATTGCAATGAAATGGATATTTTCATGAGGTAATGAGTAGCAGTTTGAACTTTGAAAAATACCAGCGCTAGAAACGGATGTTACATGCAAGATACAGATATTTACCTACGTTCCCAAAAAAGCAAGGTCAAGCGGTCAGAAAAAGAGCCATCATCCACACAGGAACCACAACAACAAACAGCGAAAATGGACAGGGGATATGGATTTAACCCCCCCCCCCCCCACCCCCCACCAGCCAGAGGTCTCTAAACTGCTATCATATACTTTTTACAACCATCCCGTGAGAAAGAGGGTAGAGGGAAAAAAGCGGAGAGATGGCGGGAAGAAAGGCTGAAAGAGGTGCTGAACGGAGCCGAACAGGCAGTGTGCACTCTTTCATCTCGTTTGTTTTCCTCAGAGGGGCTTTCTCTGAAGTTTTCAATAGCCAGCAAAGCATGTAACGAGGCAAGGCCTTTCTGCTGCTCAGAGGAGGAAAGGCAGGCCAGAGCCACTGTGGATTTTCTCAGATAATCCTGTTAATGCACACAAATGGGGGGTGATTGTGGAAGGCTCTGTGGCGGGCAGTCAGCCACCTCCGGACATTGCTGTACCCTTTTGTGCTGTCATCATTTTGTCTCTGCCTTGGCACTTCTTAAACATGGTAACAGAAAACACACAACCACTCTACATGAGAAATATGGACAACAAATAAATTAGAAGTGTTTAGGAATGAGGGTTAGGAATAACATGAGTAAAGCTCAAAATAATTTAAAACGAGGTGACGTATACTGGTGTTTCCCAAACTTTTTTTTTTTTTTATCATTTTAAGCACATCCGTGACATCAAACTATAAATGTGTTCTCCTTTACTCAAATTATACTAGTTATCATTTACCATTATCATTTCAGGTCACTCACCTAGCAGCTTCCTATCTTTTTAATAAGAAAACGGAACTTGTTTGACTTTCACTGAGAACTGAGAGGGAAACCTTTTTCTGAGAAAGATTTATTTTTACATCAATCCAGATGAGATATATATTTATTAATTAAAGGTAGCAAAACATACATGATTAAAAGACCAAAATCAAAATGTTTCCAATAAACCTCGGAACCTGCACATACGCCTTGTATATATTAAAGACAAAGCCATTTAGACTTGACGGACAAATCTGACAGACATTTCATGAGAATAATAATAATAATAATCCAAGGTCCCAGAACAAGATACCAATAGTGAGGATTTCACACGCCAGCATTCAGCTGAGAGAGATGGGCAGTGAGGGAGGTGACGGTTGGTGTGTACAGAGAGAAAAATAACATCACATTGCTGCTCTGTGGCCCTGCCACTCACGAGCACCTCCTGACAATCTCACTCATGACCAACAGCTGAAATCCCTGCACCAAATCAAGACTGCACACTACTTTATATCAGTGGGGTTGATGCAAAGGCCAGCTAAATTATGGATCATTACAATCTGCAGAAATTACATTTAATTGCTGCCACCTGCAGAGGGTTTAACCTAGTATGCATTTTTGTATTATCATGCAAAGGGTATTTTTCACTTCTGTCACACAGCTACAACTGTAATGGCTACTTGTTGTTTTCGAGGTTCGGGAGACACAACCCAATTTGTTTTCAATATACGGTCTTCAAAAGGTCCAGTTCTTTAAATAGACTTTGAGGGTCTGCTGTCTCCTCACTAGCCACAAGGTTTATACACAGGGACAGGTTACCGCATCTCCACATTTAACAAGGGCCCGCATCATTTCATTACACATGGCAACACTCAGTGGAATATGTAATCATCTTTTTCACATGACATTTTGAATATCCAACTAGACAAATAATTGTGGCAATAATTGATAGCTTCACGCAAGCAGCGATATTATTGACTGGTGTGCCTCTCGCAAGCACCCACATATGCAATGCAGGAATCGTGCTTGGCACGCTCACAGCCAGGTTCTTCTTCTGACAAAACTGTCACAATCTGTTCCGATGACAGAAGACGGTGAGTCACAGACAGGTGCTCCAATAATCTGCTATTAGACTCTGAAGATTTTACTGGGTGGAATTAAAAGCAACAGCCTGCCAAAGAAATTAGCCTCCCCCTCCCTTTGGTCTAATTTTTATTTTCTCAAGAGAGTTGAAAGAGTATTCTTTGTGTCACTGACTGTCTTTTTGAGGGGAAAGAACTGGGCATTTGAGACGGATGTCTCTGTAAAAGCAGATGAGGGACTCACAGCTGTTTAATGTGTGCAACTACGTGGCTCGAGTATCTCGGCCTCCACTGAGTGCACAAGTTTTCTAAATGTCTGAAAATCTGTGCCTTGACACTCAAAGCATTTAAATAGAGAATTTTGGAAAGCGGCCTTGCTCTAATTTTCACAGGTTCCTCCGTTAATTAGAAAGCTCTCCAATTTGCAGTGAAAGCAGGTCAGTCCGGACGTTCGAGGCAGAGACTGCCGGTGACAGTTGTTGGACTGGTCTGCACGAGCTGGCAGCAGCATGGCTACTTACAGACGGATGCGAGCGCTCAGTGCTTGGCTGGCAGTTTTTACACAGGGAAATGTCAGAGCAATGTTACAGCACAGAGCCACGGGAAACAAGAACACCCTCCACAGCCCCCCAAATCCCCCCCCCCCCCCAAACCAACCTGCCAACCACATCCTCACAGGACTGACTAATCCAGCTAAATCACCACACACACACACACATTAAACTGCAGTTAGATAAAGCCACACTGAATGATCTTGACAAAAAGTAAGGCTGTATTACAGAGCTGTGATGGCTTGGCAGAGAGTGACTGGTGCCCATGGTGAAACCGGAGACATGGAGGAAGGAAATATGTTGTGAACCCCGTCCCATCCACCCAATTCCCCCCTTGCTGAGTTTTGCATTTTGTGCAGGGAAACTGTAGCACACCAAACAGATAGCTTTACACTGCAAAAATAACCAAAAAGTGTCAAGTTATGACTGCTGCAATATTCAGACAGCTCGTCTGGGGCGGAAAACATATAAAATCTACCTAGGGGACAGGTCAGCTGTATTTTAATGTAAAAGAGCACTCAAACACACACATAACCTGTTTGTTAGTACTGCAAATGCGTTGTGTTAAATTACACAAGTGCATTTACAAATGAAAAATTGTTTTACCAACAGACAAATTTCATTAAAATACACTTAAATACAGCTAAGTGCATGAAACAAATGGATTTATCTTGACTGACACACATGGATGACTGACACATATAGATGGAGAGCGTGTATATTTGGAGTAATGTCTAATCTTGGCTTTGTTAAGAAAGCGGGGTGCATTTCTATGTGTGCCGTCTGGATCGATGGCACTGGCAGACTAAGATGAATGCCAGATTAAAACAGCTCGGGCAGCCCAATATCCCCGACATGCAGATTCATCCATTGTTCTTTCTCCCACCACTAAAAAATCCACCCCCCTCACTCACACTAGTACACAAACGGCGTCCCCGGCAAACAAAAGCACCGGATTTGAACGCACTTGCACACAGCGATTCAAAATCTCCTACATGCAAAAGCACAGGTCATTTGGACAGTTGCTGGCATTTCACGAGCTGTACTCTCAGCCTTCCATCTCGACAGCTTCACTGCTGTCACTAGCCGAGACTGTGGCTCCTTTTGTTTTGTCCTTGACGTTTATGTTAAGATTCAACAGCTCTCAGAGATAATGGTAATTGAAGTAATGCAACAATGCAGTAACAGGATTACTGAATGCAGGGGGAGAAAGGACAATGCCATGTAATATCGTTTTTGAATTTTATCAGCGGCTTATGCTTTCAAGAGCCTCTGCATATATATGTGTTTGAGGTGTCCCTTCACCTCTGTACCTGCTCAAGTCTCAAAATTATGACATTACAATTTAAGCATTACATTAGTAAATAAAGTAAATTAACAATGCATAGGAATCCTGTTAACACTGACAGATAAAATATATTTAACAAATCAATAAATGTCAAACTTTTTAAAACTAAATATATATATACGTGTGTGTGTGTGTGTGTATGTGTGTGTGTAGTTTTTTAGCAGCCATTACTCTAGTCTTCAGTGTTTGTTTAAAAAAAAATCCCACTTTTGATTAGTAGTGTATATCAAGATTCTGCAACTGGTCAACATTAATTTAAAGTTATTTGCAATTTTAATAACTTTTTGCTTTTGCTTATTCGTTATGAATTGTCTTGCAGTGTGACAAATTAATTTTTAAAAGTACAAATATTTCAAGTAAAATGCATGGACTTTTTAAAAACTGTTGTGCTAATTTAACCAGTCATACCATTTTTTGTTTTTTTTAATTTACACTCACAAAGTTATAAAGTAATAAACAATAGCAAAATGCTGTTTAAAATACTTTTATAAGGAGTATAGCATGAACATGGTGCAGGACATGAGAATTTTATTTCAAGCTGACTTCACATATATTAAAAAGTCAAGTGTCTTTTGATTTGATTAGATCTAAAAGAAAAAAAAAAAGTAAAATATTAGCTAATTCTGACCAGAACAAGACATCAAGTGGGTGTCTGTGTTTAACACGTGTGTCAGTGCTTAGGTCATGTGTGTCTCTGGCTTGTATCAGTATTCCTCCAAGCAGTCTGGCTGGGTCGGCCCAGCACTGCTCTCACACACTCGGGTCTTTGTCCGGTTCCAGACTCTTTGTGGTGTGCCGACTGACTGGCCACAAACAAAGACCTGTTTGACCAACACTTGCTCACTGACAAAGCTGGACAGAGGAAGAACCATAAAAATCCCACAAAAGACTCTGAGACACTTCTCACACTGTGTGTCCTCCAAACCTAAACATTATGCATTTCTGCCCGCCTCGGCAAAAGAACGCACACTAAAATCTAAACGATGAGATGTAATACGCACAATAACTGCACTGTCCAAATAAACATAATGAGGGAAAAAAGACTTAAAAGAGAGACTGTGATAACAAGAGCTTGTGCTCTGGAGCAGAAGCATGTCAGTAATTAACCTGGACAGTCTGGCAAAAATCTGACTTACATATTTATTAACCTTAGCCATCCCAAACCCTGATAAGAAGCCTTTTTTTCATTACTGCAAGAGGATGAGCATCTGGGTCACACTTCAAGTCCCAAACAAATAAACTTTCACTGATAACAGAAATTATAATGTATGCATGTGTGGAGTTTAGAAATAAACTTAATATCTGTGACACTTGCAACTTTTATAAAGAAAGGGTATAAAAGAGTGTATGGGACAAAATATGGGAAGAAAATATGGGTTAAAATTAAAAATCCTAATGGTATTCCCCCTCCACATTAAGCAAGTAATCCCAGCATCAACTCATTCCAATGTACACCGTGTCTCCCATCTGCCTGCCTGCCGGACAGCAAGCGCAATTAAGAACGGGAGAGATTTCCATACACCTGACTCCCCTCTCCTTATCATTATTACAGTGAGGAGAGACGTGTCCCCTCCAATCAGAAATACACACCGCTAAACAGATCCTGCCCAAGTAATGATAACCACAGAGAGCGGCACACATTTCCCACTCAAGCCAGTCAAATCAAACCCAGCTGGCCAGTCCCTAGCAAAACGTGTGCATGCATTCTGTTATTGCTGAATACGAGAAGCTGATTTCAGTATTTAAGAGCAACAATGAGGCTAATTTCACAATACTCTTGGTGTGTCATTAGGTGTTGCTGTACAATAAGCCACACAAGAATGAAGACAAAACACAATTACCTCTGAGTGCTTTTAAAGAACTAGGACAGAAACGCATTATTGTTTTGGTTAGGCCAGTCAGGACTTTATGTGTGTGTGTGTGTGTGTATATATATATGTATATATATGAAGAGTGAACAATTCTAGTCAAACCTTTTCTTTAACCAGCAGTCAAACATCCTCTGCTCATGTATGTGAATGTAGGAAGTGTGTGTATCCTTATGATAACATCATGTAGAAGCAACCCAGGAACTGTACTGGGGATCCGCTCTTCCACTGGAGAACATGCCTGGAGAGCAGAAGCCCCAGAGGGACAGATGGAGTACTCCTGGAGGAGACACCCGTGAACAATGAACAAAAACCTTGTTCCGTCACTCGGATTATTGTAACTGTCGTTCCTCTGGAATGGATTGTTAAAAAAAGAATTCCCGCATAACCTCATAAACATAATTTTAATAATACAGTCAGAGCCTCTTAAACTGTGTTTATGATTGTAATTAAATGGCCAAGCCTTTATATAACCGTCAGAGAGTAAAACCCTGTGTGCATCCTCTCTCTCTCTCTCTCTCTCTCTTTCTCTCTCGTGAGGAGAGGACCTCACTGCTGTTGGTGTCAACTGTAGACTACTCTTAACCCAAAACCAAAATGTCAAAATTATAGAGAACACAAATTAAAGCATAGAAGGGCTATGTGCTTTGCTCTTTTCCTTTTTTTTTTATCAAAAGAAAAAAAAATGCTGAGAGCAATACCAGCATCCAGATGCACACACACATAAATGGGACCCTAGAAAGAATGACAAGACTGTAGAGGATGGTAAAGAAAGAGTGCCATGCATTGTCATAAATATTTTAATTTATAATTAATCACTGTACAAACTACCACACATCTCCAAATGCATCAATTAATTACACCCAGATTAATTTATTCCTGTAGTGGAAAACAGGCTTTGTGCCCAAAATCATTACTGCCAAAAAAGTCATTATTATTGGAATTAGATCTCAGATTCGGTCAGAAGTATTCCAGAAGATTTACAAAAATGATTTTTTTGAAATATACTTTGCAGTGTGCTGAGTACTAATTAAACCTTAGCAGTCATTTAACCCACACAAACACCAAAACAGTGTTGCTCAAACACACAGATCATTCGTATAACAATGCAGAAACCAGCACACGGCCGGGGCTTCGGCTGCAGCCTCTGAAGCACAGATCACGGAGACCTCTTTTCTTCATTGTCTCTCTCAGAGCCAGAGAGAACGAGGGAATGAAATAGAGGGGAGGGAGGGAGGGGGGTGAGTGAGATATTCACAGCACGTTCTGCATAAATGTATCGCTGCATCTGTAAGGAAGAGAAATTGGAGCTGCGCAGAGCTGGGGCCCGGGGCATGGCTTCAGACACTGTCAAAACATTTTCAGCCATTTTAATTAGAGGACCAAAGCCAGTTCTGAGGCTCCATAACATTTGCTTTCACATAATTGCACTTCGCTCAGCGTTTTCGCCCTTTCTGTCCCCCATCGTATTCAACTTGGGCAATTCATATTTCCATTAAGGCTTTTTTGTGCTTTTTCAATTTGAATATATTTTCTTATAGGACATTCAAACATTCATGAATAGCGTGTCCTACGGTGGCTGAACAGCTGGAAGTCTATTCGCTTGTACTTCATTAATTATTTAGCTACCTTCAGCTCTGTCACTTTAGTATAGTGTATATGAAGTACAGTACACAAGAGGCTTCCAGTGGTTTTTTTAGTCTCTTGTTCTGCATTTATCCCCTTTTAATCCCTATGCTCAGATAAACAAACAAGCACACAAATGCTGACACTTGTGATGGAAGGTGTTCAAATAAATTCAGTAAAGTCATTTTTCCTGTTCCTTCACACGCAATAGGTCAGCGGTCACCTGCACACGAACCCACATAGACACACACACACACACATATACACAAGAGAACAGGGATGTGTAGGGACATGCAGACCAGGGCAGTCAGCAGCAGCAGCTGTCGGCCACAGTAGATCACTCATCAGCCTTATAGTACCATCATAAAGCTCAGTAAACAACAGGTACTGGCCTCATGCCCTTGGAAAGACACATACATTAAACAAAACACTAAAAAGCCACTATTTTTCATGTTAGCAGGCATGCAAGTATAACTCTTCATTTGCTCTAATAGATTATGTTTAAACATGTCAAATGAGCAATAAAATCTGTCTAGCTATTTCACACAAAACAATCTTAAAAGACAGTCTTCCATTTTGGCGTGCGATTTGGAAAATCTGTTCATGAACATGGTAGAAGTGGACCCTAATAATGAAGGGCTGACCGGGTTTGGGCTTTGGCTGGAGTGACCTATGAGCTCGATTAGAGCAGCAGGCTTCTCTTCCAAATTCAACAGGTCGCAGGGAAAGTTCAAAACAGTGATCTGCTTAATCTGCCTTTGAGATCCTTGCACTTTAAAAATAGCGAGTTAACCTAGGTTTGAAGCTTGGCCATGGTAATTTCAAGGCACACGAGAGTATCGCTCATGGCCATCACCGAGTCCTCAATGGCTCTCAGTCACTCCTGCTGTAAACTAAGCGATTGCTGTATTGTGGCAACAGCCGAAGTCAACTCTTCTTTAAAACCATATATGTCTAATTGTAGACCAATAAATGCACTTTCAATCTTAAAATGAATGAAATTTTTCATGGATTCGAGAGATTGTTTGAACATTTCAGTTGAGAGCGATTCCCCCTCATGGGGGTCGGGTCATCCGAGCTAGCCTTGTTAGCCCGTGTCTCTTTGCCACCTTGTTTGCTGCCAGAAGCTGCTATTATACACATAATATCCACTATGTGTGTTCATACATCATACACTGAAAAAAAATTACGAAATAAACTTTTAGGACTGTTTACTATTTTCTAAGAAATTTCACATACAAAGAGCTTACTAAAGAAATACATGCAACAGTCTGTTTAGATAATGAAATAACAACATTATCATGAATTCTTTTGGCCACAGTAATCTGTGTAGTGAAAATATGATACTGTGAAAGCCCTAGTTTAGATCATTTGCATGTGAACTCTAGAGTTGATTCTAAAATCAATTTGATTCCGACTGGCCCAATGAAAGACAGGACTTTCATTCCTATATCTGCCATATTAAACGTTACGATTATTCTTAAACATTTCCCTACAAGTGGTCCATCTTCTCTCATTTATAATGTCTCTGGTATCTCTCTCTTTTGCTCTTAATCATTCAGGTTCAGGTGTTTGTTTTTTTCCAGCCCAGACTATCTTTGGAAATGTTTTTTTTTTCTTCACTATCTGGCTGCAGGTCTGCACTGATTCAGAAAGGAGCAGGGTGGAGGGGGAGTTGATAAGAGAGAAAGAGAAAGAAAAGAACAAAAGGAAAAGTTAAACCTGTAAGTCAGAGCCCTTTTTGCTCTGCCGTCTCAGGAGAAGAAACCTCAGCAAGACGGACCCTCTCTCATAAACACACACATACATGATCTAACACAAACCTCGCTCTCACCAAGAGGCCGCTTTCTGCCTCACACATGCCCAGAGCGCTCAAAAAAACAAGAAAAGATGAAGAGAGAGAAAGCAAGTAAGAGAAAAGGAAGTAAGGCATATGGGATTTGAGTCTGATTCTGATCTAAATTAGAATATTGAGAATAGAAATTTAATTTAGTCTCAAGAGCTACATTTGTTGCACATTTCTCTCTTCCTGTTAAGGACATGAGTGGGAATTGGTTACTGTGCTTATATTAATGTATATATATATATATATATATATATATATATGTATTTATTTATTTATTTATTATTATTATTATTATTAATTGCAACATGAATATGTAAATATTCAATAGATGTAAATATGTGTTTCAGATTAAAACCAGAATATGTAAAAAATCTGAATATGTCAAATTTTGTGCACGTAAACATGAACATTGAAAACACATTGACTACAAAACACTCTGTAGGCTTCGGTCAATTTCACCACCTCATCTCTCAGCATTTTCTCTGTCTCTCTCTCTTTCTCTCTGTATTAGAAAACAATCTTCAAATATATTCAACCAAGAGCACCAATTAATAAAAGGACATTTTTAACACAGGTATATACTGTAAGTGCAGCCCCATCAACAGTAAAATCCCCTCAATGATTCTGAGGGCAGTAATGGGTGTGAGGGAGCCACTAAAAAGTTCATTCACACAACTGCAGAGAGAGGTGTGAGGATCCTGTGTGTGTGTTTATGAGTAACACATGGGTAAACCCCTGAGATCTGACTGGAATTAGCTGCTATGCTAACAGAAGCTAATAGTCAAATCAATAGCAGAGGAAATCTCCCGCACGCAGTGTACACTGGCAACAACTGAAAGACACTTAAAAAAAAGAAATCACATCCATAATCATAAAATTATATATATATATATATATATATATATATATATATATATATATATATATATATATATATATATATATATATATATATATATATATATATATATATATATATATACATGTGTATAATTGTTTAAGCAATACCACACATGCAAAAGTGCTTTTGCGCTTAACACTATATATTAAGTGCAACAGTACAGTAATGGCAAAGTACAGAATAAAAAACTTTTTTGTCTGTCAAAATCAATTAATAAATAAATAATAATATATTTTATTATAAAGTATTTTTAATATGAAATTATTGTATTTATGTATGTTGGGACAAGTGCACACACAAATAGTTCATTAAATGTACACTGCATTTACTTGTATATACTGTACACAATAACAAGAAATACGAAAACAACAAATAAGAATTTCTAACCAAAAGAAAAGAACAAAAAACAGACTTTGTTAGAACACAGTGAGCAGACTACATTGGTGAAAATGAACAGCGACGAGAGAAGGTCCAAACAGATAGATCACTCACTCTGCCTTACAGCTCAGGCCTGTGTCTGACAACAGGACAAAAAATTCTCTAAATTATTCAGAGTGGACAAGCGCACATCAACTGTGCACGGCCCTAAAAAGAACATATCCAGAGAGCGGGAAAGTAAGCGAGAGGCTAGCAAGGGTTGGGAGGGAGAAAGTGGGAGAGGGAGAACAAGAGGCAGAAATTTGATGAATGTCAGAAGAAAGGCTGTATTGCAGCAGCAGGCCGCCTGGGGCTAGTTGTGTAGGAGAACACAGAGGCACACAGCCGTTACAGAGCAGTCAATAACGACACAGCCTCTGACATTTACACAAACACCAAGGCCTCGCCACTAGCACCAAACAAACACCCCCAAAACACATATACACCTCCTTTAAAGGAAGTCCACAGTAGCTTCTCACATGGTGAAGCAGAATGAGGTTGATAAAGAAGAAGCTACGGACAAGAGTTTATAGCGGGTCTTTGTGCATGAGTTGATTTAAAGACAGGGCATGTAAGGAGACTGTGAGGTGTTGAAGATCCCTTCGCTTTACTGCTGTCTCTTATCATTAATCTCGTCCAGAGAAATTACCGGCCATCCTGGTTACGGTTTTTATCTTACTTAAGAGGCAAGGGAGAGGGCAGCTTGCAAATTCCAGAAATATATAAATCACACATTAAAAAGTTCCAGAAAACTATTTGCACTATTTTTTTTTCTTTTTTGTGGTGTGTGCGTGCTCGAGTGTGAGTGCTCCATTAGGGCATTTTGAGAGCAGTCTAATGTGGCTAATGTTCCCATCAGAGATACTCTAAGTGCTGTGCCATTCATTTCCCTTCCACCCCCTTGAGCGCAGCGGTCACAAGCCCTCCAAATGCTTCCCTTCAAGGAGTGCCCAGCGCCTTTTATCCAGGCCCAAAAAATCGGCTGGCCATGCAGGAAGAGCAAGGGCCCGACCACCAACGCCCTCTCCCAAAGATATGGGTGTACTAATTATCCCCATCTCGACACCAACAAACAACTTTTAAGACCTATTAGAGGACAGTTGTCCGGGAAGGGATTTTATATCCCATTAAAACCAGAAGATTAAATTGCTATTCACATAAATTCACCCAGCCTCAGATACCGGTAGGACTCAGATGCTAATAGCATGTGGCCTATCACTGCTAAACAGGCTATGGCAGGATGCCACCCTCCTGGAAAATAGCCTCAAGTGCGATCGCATAAATAACCTTGGATTTTCCGTGGAAGCCATTTCAGGTTTCAGTGGAATTCCTGTTCTCATGTCTCTCCCGACCTGTTTTTGTTTTGTGCTCCCCGTGCTCCTCAACATTCACTATCTGGGTTTCTTTGTTGCTATTGCCTTTCTTGACTTTCTGGTATGGCCTGGAGGAGGGGGAGGGGGTGGGCAGGACAAACGGGCTGGATCTGCCAGGGCAAGAACTAAAGGTAATGTCAGCCAAGGCCAAAGAGAGTGAAACCCAGCAACCATGTCAAAGCCAACAAACATTCCCTATCTCATTCCCAAAGGAACTCTGTGACTCTCCAGCAAGCCTCCAATGCACTTCAAAACCTCTCAGCGTAGCCATAACATACATGCCTCAAATTTGACAAAGAAACCACAATGACTAATACCAGAGATGTGTGTGTTGGAGGAGGATTGGTGAAGATGTAAAAACTCGACAAAACAAGAGTGCGAGGACACCAAACCCTACAGAACTCCGGCTGACCTGATACATCACACCACCCTCCTGACTGCCGCCCCAAGCTGTGTGACATGTCCACCAGGTCTGGGGAGAACATGTGACATCCATGCCTTCAAGAGCACATCTATCGAGCGCAGCGGGGACACGAGGCCACACACAAACAGAGCACTGTTTAAAAAGCGGCCAAGGCAGTGCTGTTGCATTCCTCCCGACTGGCGCATGGCCGGCTGGTGAGAGTGCAGGCGGCCTGCAGAGCTGCCCCTCATCTCAATCGCTCCAACACTCCGGGTCTGCTCTCACTCACTCTTTCTCTCCCTGGAGACGCATGTTTTGGCAGCCTGATCCATAAAACTGGAGCGTATACCAGGAAATTACATGTTCATTTAAAGCTTCTCATAAATACAGCCGAATTTATAATGAATTAGTGACGGATCTGAAGCCAAAGAGGAATTCCCTGCAAGCTAGAGTAGTTAAAGGGAGAGTTTACCCAAAAATCCTGTCACCAATACACCCCCCTGATCTCATTCCAATCCTGTATGACTTTATTTTGTAAAACAAAAGAAGATATTAAAGAAAGAGTCTCAGCTTTTTTGTTTTTTATTGATTTCATTGATTTTCATTGATTAATACAGTTGAAACTTTATACAAATTATATTATTTTGTGTTCTGCAGAAGACGGCAAGTCATTCAAATCTGAACAACATGAGAGTGAGTAACTGTGACAGAATTATTTTCAGGTTAACTATACCATTACATGGAATTATGGCTAGTGTCCAGAGGGCAGTGAGGTAGACCAGTATCTCACAGAGTTCATAAAGCAAAAAAGAAAGACTCAGCTGGAAAGATTGTCTCTGTCTATCTCATTTCACATCAACCTTTGGGCTTGAAACCTGCTGCTTGTCTAATTTTCAGTATCGTCGTTTACAGTACATGTTGGTGCTAGAAAGGTGACATGTCCATCAAGACCGAGGGCCAAGGCCACAGAGATGTATAAATGTAAGAAAACTACATTTAGACAGGAAGCGTAGGTAAAAATGATAATGAGAAAGACATCAAAGCTCAGACCAGGAAACAAACCTCATAAAACAAATTGAGACAATTAAGTGTCAATACATTGATAAGGCCAATCAGATGCCCGTGCAGAGGCAGTGGAAGCTTGTCTGAGTGTATGTGTGTGTGCTTTATTCATGCGGGACAGAGCGCATGACTCAAAGCCTCTCAGTGGCCATGCACTTCATTGGGATAAAAATTTCAGGCTGACCCTTCTATCACCCCCTTTAACAGGCCACAGCCATTAGCGGAAAGAGAGAGATAGACAAGAGAGAAGGAAGAAAAGAGAGTGAGACCGCTAGGATTTGTGACACCAAAGCACTTCCTCCATATGTCTGACAGAACAGGGTTGGGGAATATAGTTTGAAAGTAGCATCAAAATTTAAAAAGCAAAAATTAATTTATTAATTAATTTAAGTCTTTAATTAAAAAAAGATACCACCTCTTAAACAGCTTACTATCCAATACTGGCACAAAACAATGTCAATTATACTAAAAAGATACATTTACACTAAATACAACTAGAAAACACTGCAGTTTATCTACAACTTGCAGACTTTATCTACAAAACACTTTATTAACATTTAACCAACTGAACTAACCAATCAATCAGATTCCCAAAGTTACACATAAGAAAAGGGTAGTGTGTTTGACTATTTTCTTAAGCTTGATTGGTTGCAAAGTTCTGCACACATTAATAATGATTAAAAAGAATAAATTAAATAAAAATAATTCAAAATAAAATGTGATGTAGAATTGCCATGTCATGCTACCTATTGTCAAAAGTAGCAGCTATTGTGATGGTACTAGAAGTCCTGCTTTAATTACAACACAACGTTGTATGACAATCTAAGAAAATGCTGCAAATATTTACCTTTGTCCTAAGAAATGCTGCAAATATTTACCTTTGCTTGAGTGTGTTGGAAGGGTGGGGGGACAGGCATTGGTATAACCATGGAAAGAAGACGTTACGACAGTTTAACATTTACCATCAATAACGGGGTGGTAAGATGGATGCTATACATGCAGGCCTGTGGCTTTTGCAGCTCGGTCTAATTCTTCATGGCAGCGCTTCTACCCACATTTACTCCCAGTCCCACAGATAATTCAATACAAGTGTTCTAATCCATATCATCCCATCGTACGTTACCGCTGACAGCTCAGCACTCAAGCTGCAAACACTCCTCCTCTAACAACCAGCCAGTACGGCCACAGTCCGAGCCCTCCTCTGCAAAAACCAACCTATTACCATTTGTTTCATCTCCGTCCATTTTTTCTGCTTGGAGACAGAGTTAGCAGTATGAGTTGGACACAAAACAAATGCTCTGAACTCAGCGTGAAGGCCATTTCATGTACGAAAACTAAGAAAACCAGCCATTCATAAGCAAAAATGTGACTTGTTCCTACCAGGGATGCTTACACAACTGATATTTTAATTACCGCAGATGTACCTGCAAGCCCTCTTCAACGGCTAAAAGCAATAAATCAGGTTTTAACACGACAAGGAGCCACAACTCAAAGCATGCTGGAACATTACCTGCACGCTCTGCCAAAAATGTGTCCAGGGTCCTATAGATCAGAGATCTCATAAGGGTGGTTTGAATCAGGGTACAAGGAAGTAAAGGGAATCGGGGGGGAGTTTTCTGCAAGGTTGCTTAGGTTTATGCAAGATATCTCAGATGCTTATCTCAAGTGCCTGGACTTCCCAAATACCGCCTTGAGAAAAGAAAGAGGTGTGTGTCTATGACATTTATCATGATGCAGTGTGTTTACCATTTCTAGAAAATCGACTCAACCCGTTTGAGCCTTCAACTACATGGTTTTTCCAGTAGTTGAGAAGAGCAAAGGACACAGGTCTTTCTCTGTACAAGTATGTGTAGGCGAGACTTCACTATGTGCATATGATCCTGTTTCAGCTTCTAATTTTTGACCCCAACCTTGCCCTCCTGTACTCGGTCCTCGACCCCACGTTGCGTTACAGAACATAAGAACAAGTTATATAAAGCATTGTAAGTAGAGCAAAGCGCATGCTGTGCTGTTTCTGCCCTTTGTGGCTCCCAGCCAAACAGATAATGCATATTCAGGCTACGGTGCAAACTAGGACTGTATTTGTAAACACCACAGCTCTGTACAGTATCAGGCTGTTTTTAGAAGCCAGTCTGAACGGACCGAAATGATTTCGTTTCACAGTGGACAAGTGGAACTAATCCATTTCATTAAAAACAGACAATCAGATTCCAATCACAGAACAGAGCACTTAGCGCAGACTGGCTTCAAACGGCGGCTGACATCAATACTCTCTGCCCCGCAGTAGCGTGAGGAAGCGGTCGGGCTAAAATTGATGCCGTTCACAGTTCAGACCGCCTCTACTTTCTGCACTCGTTTACAACTGTCTCTTTTCACGCGTTCCATCAAGGCTGGAAAAGGGCAGAGAGAGCCTTTAACAAACTCCAGATCCCTGTGCACACACACAGACATATATATGTTTAATATACATAAAATAGGGGTCAGTACTTTGTATATGAAAACAAATATTACATATTAAAGAAGCAGGTCCAGATGGGCACATCTTAAAACTCTGAACACTGGCTGACCTACAACAAAACCAGAATTAAAGAAGTTTGCATACAAGGAACTAAAATAAAGTGCAAACTTTAGCAAATAAAGCACACTCAGAAAATCAGATTCATTTCACTATGTTCATTTTGATCAGATTTGTTATCCAGGAAAGCATGTAGGTCTGCTTAGCTGAAATCTCGATGTGACTGATCAGTGTAGCACAGCATTTCTCAAGCTTTCTGACTTGAAGGCACCCCATAATATACAGAAACTGTGTGTGTAGACACAGTATATTTAATTATAATTTAATTTGTTGTTCCAGAAGATTCAAGATTCTGATTCTATATGTTCTTCAATAAAAACAAGTTACTGATTTAGTTACTAGCTAATATTGTTTTTGTAGCATTTAAAGTTATTTTCTAAACATATAGAATAAAAAATTTAAATAGAAATGCATGTTATATGGATTCTTCTGGTATAAACATTAAAAATGTCTTGATTAACTGATTGCTAATTTAAATCAGGGAATCACCCTTGCATGAGTCTATGTCCTACAGGGTCCACTCTAGTCAAAAACTTCTGGACACACCCCTGGAGAGAAGAGACAGAAGTACAAACATGACCAAAAGAACTTTGGCGTGTCACTTGATATGCAGTGCTGGGTAGGGTGTGGTGACACTGTACTGTTTGTGTCACGGTACAGTAAAGAAGACCAGGAAATCCCCTCTGACCTACAGAACACACACAAACACACATTCACAAAGGCTCCTTCACCTGTATGGAGCTTCTTACTCGGACATAAAAGCGTCATTCTGAGGAAATCGTATGAATCTTGACAGAACAGAATGCAACTATGAGTATATAAAAGTGTTGAGAAGAAAATAGAAATAAATAAGATGCTTCTAATTCCTAGTCAGCAGGGTGTGGAGTGTACCTCATGGTACATCCAACTCTGAGAGGACAGGGGGAAAAAAGTAGAGAAACCATGTCAACTTTTCAAATCAAGGCTCCTCTGTGTGCTGAGGACGGAATGGGACTTTTTGCCGCTACTGGAAATAAGGCGTCAGATAGATTGAGGGAGAGTTGGTGGGCAGCGTCAGCCGTGGCACCCTTTTCCCAGTGGAGCCAGATTACATTTCCAACAACAGCTGCCTCCTTTGTCCGCTCGCAGCCAAGCCAAACTGCACCTAAAATTTCATTTAATCTGCTGCAAAAAAAAGTGTCAGCCACTTAAATGGCAGCTAAAAGCACCACTCTCAGAGAACTGACTGACACTTGCTATTAATAGACCCTGGCAACAGGGGAGTGGTTACGGTTGCTACCCGTCCCTTAAAATACGGAATCGTCCCGTATTTAAAGGTAAAATTATGTCTCCTGTATCACATCAATAGGGTATGCGATTTGTCCCGTATTTTACAAAGGCCAACACATATTTGAATAAACAAATAAGTATTATGCACCGTTTATTATACAAATAGCAATTATAATAAAATCAGTTTGATCAGAATATTAGAGAATACAATGTGGTCTCCAGAGCGCAGGCCATTAAAGCAGCATGCAGTAAACCTATGCATTTTAAAACATCTGGAGCTCACATCTGCCCTTTGAACACAAGGCTCTCCAGATGTAGAGCTGAACGGGAAAGTTATCAATGGCGCTGTCCAGTAACTAATGATGAGCGCGCAGTTTGCAGAGAAGCATTTGCAAAAATGAAACTTTTTTTCATTGTCTACACTCCCACAAGTTGTTCCAAAACTGTAATAATTTCTTTCTTCTGTTGAACATTAAAGAAGATACTTTGAAGAATTGTGGGTAACCAAACTTAGCCAGCTGCAGAACTGTCAAAAAGACTAATAATAATTCATATTTATAAATAATCAAATTTAAAATAACAATAGGAATGTGCTCTGTTGCAAGTTTACATATTTTAGCATGTTTTCTCATGGTGTATTATTGAGCTAAGAGTTCTTCAATGATTATTTGTGTCCTTATTTTGAGGGGGGGGGGGATTCGTGAATGCCTCGCTGAAGGTGGCAACCCTATAGGAGTGGTGGCAGACATTTAGTGTAACCGTAGAGAGACGCCGGGTGCCTGGGAAACGGGAGTGGATGGTCCCAGCTCCAAGTCTCCTCTCACAAACCGCCTGCACCCGTACCCCGCTTAAACTCCACCCTTCCCCTGCCCCATTAGCCAACCCAAAACAGCCAATGACGCACGGTCTCTCTTACAGCCCTCGGCCGTCATGCAACAATGGGCCTACATACTTTTGTCTGCAAATCTGGGGGCAAGCAGGAGACAAGGAGGTGCTAGCTGAAAGAAAGGTTGAGGATTTATAGATGATATAAAAATGGCCCCTTTTCAACTTAAGCCCCCATATGTCTGAATGGAGACTCGGCTCTCCGGTCACAGGTCTGTCAAGCTGTGACAGTTTGGACCCGGTCAAGGAGCAAAAGATTAGCGCATGGAAGAAGGGGGAAATTGTGAAGGGGGGGCGGGGGGACAGGTTGAGCAGCTTACTGTGTCATTACACAAGGTCTCAACACGCCCAATGTGGGAATCTGAGACAGGGCCTGGCAGGTCAGGGCTGAGCTCGAAGCAATAGAGCACCACGCTAAAACCACTCCATGTGTGTTTAAGAGCCAAAAGCCCAACGGACACATCATCGCACTCTCTTTCTCTCATACACACAGGAGAGAGAGTATTTATAGAGAGGAGGAAACACCCTTCCACTGAAAAATAAACAGATTCACTGTAGATCACTGAGGCAACAACATAAAAAAGCGTTCCGGTTCAACGACTTCACAGACACTGCTCTCTCGGTTTTGTTTTTCACTACCTGTTTTCTGCTCAGGTGTCGAGAGGTGAAGCCGTCTAGAGTGGACACATGTGGCAGGAAAACTCTGTGAGAAATATCACGAGAGACATAAAGGAACAATGGAGTAAGACACTATGGGGTTTGACTTTCACATTAGTGAGGTTTCAATGTGTCTATATATATATATATATTTCTTATTATGATTTAGTCAACATTAGGGCACAACCATTCCTGATTCCTATACAGATTCCTATAAAGATATTCCTAGTAAGAATTTCACCATTTAAAAGGCAAATGTCTTATGGTTGTGAGCACCTTTAACAATCAGGTCCCAAAATGCCCCCATCACAAATGACGAACACAACATGGTCTTATTTTTCCTATGTTCGTGAATGATGAATAATTTTCAATACGAGTGTTTCAAGGTGTATTTTGATGCAATTTTTGCATTTTAATAATCGATCTTTGTTGTAAATGCCAAGTACTTGTGGACATCTCTAACATATCAACTCAAAAGCAGGCTGGAAACAGAGAGATGGACAGAAAGAGGGAGACAAGGGGAAGAGAGCGGGCAGGGGGCCTCTCACAGACTCTGCTGAAGACATGAAGCGGAGTGAATGCAGGGGGTGATGTAGTCGGCTGTAGGAGATTTTCACTTCTGCATTCTTGTCATGTCCAGATGTTCCCTCTAAACAAACACACGCACACTCTTACGCACATCACTACACCAAACAGTGTCCACATGTACTCAGTCTATACAAACACAGTACACTACATTAGCAGAGTGACTACTGCATCAATACTATTGGACCAAAGATGGATTTTTCCCAGAGAGCAGGACCAATGGAAGAATATATATAGAGAGAGAAAAATATTTATATATACAATATTTAAACTGTATTGTATTTTTATATATATATATATATATATATATATATATACAGTTTAAATATTGAAAATTAAATGCACATACGTACAATGCTAAATCTATCAAATTACTTTACAGAATACTTACTAAATAAACTAAATTGACATTTGACTTATTAATACTACTCTTTTTATACTGAAGTTTTCTAACAGTTGTCTTACAGTCAAGTTTATATATAGTACATCAGAAGTGAGTTTTACTCTTGTACAGGAAGCATGGTGGTGGACCTGTTATGCAAAACAACCTCCCTCATCTCCACCGAGTCTGTCGCTTTTCGGACTAGGCCACGACAGCGGCGGGCTGCTCGGCGCACACTGACGAGCGAGGGGAATCGTGCGCTGATTACTGGCAGCTTGCCTCTCTGACTTGGCAGCTAGTGGTCACTGGGGGAGTAGGACATGATAGAGGCAGGATTTAGCCTCCGCTACACACACAGGGTAATGAGAGCCAGCCAGCGTGGATTTATGTGCATTAGGAGGCACTGGGCTACCCGGCCTGTGAGACATTTATTTGGCTTCATTAGCCTTGTGGCATATGCGTATTGGAGGTAATTTGGTTAAAGCTGTTAGGTCCATTATGCAGCAAGCATCATCGGAGGAGGGAGAGGGCTGTTATTAGTGGTTATCAGATGAGAATTATGAATGATAACGGAGGCCCATCTCTGATTTGTGTGGCTAAGGTCTCCATTTAAATTATGCATGCAGTGCAGAGGCGATAAACAGCGGGGCATCTGTGCAGGAGACATGGCCTCTCCCGTGGTCAGGAAAATACTCCAGTTCCCGCTTTAAAATAACACACGCACTTACAAACACACACAAACACCCACAGAAAATCAATCCTGAACTGTGCTCGCCCTTCAGTCTATAAAAGCTCTGTGTGTGTTCCTGTTTGTAGTAGCCTGGGCTGTGTCTTCAGCCAGCGCAGTACGGCCCGCTGGTCAGATGTGTGTGTGTCACTGCAGTGGGATGCTGGACTGCTCTTACAGTTTACTCTCTCTTCCTGTGACACGCTCACCTCCGCTGAGTCTTGTGAAAGCTCAGTGTCAGAGAGTAAACCTCTTTTGCTCATTTCTGTGTAAAAGATAAATAAATCAAGTACAAAGGAGTGTAAGACATATGAAGAGTGTTACACAGTCCTTTAGTCTGTGGGGCATATGGGTCATCTGACAGTTCTGCACTGTCTGGTCAAGCAGAAAAAGTCATCTGTGTCTAGTCACGAGGACCATGAGACAAAAAAACTAAAGAGAGCAAAATAATTTCATTATATAAATACATAGAAAAACATATTTGCATTTCTGCATATTTATTCCAGAGTTGGAAGAGAACTATAATATTTATAGAGATTTTTGCAGACATTTTTAATCCAAAGCAATTTTGTAATATATTACTATGAAATTGTATTAGGAATTCAAGCACATGATTTTGACAGTGCCAAAACCATACTTTCCAACAATCAGCAAATTTGTGTCCTGAATATTAGTGACACATTATAATTTAATTAATATACATTTATTCATTAAGCAACAATTAAGCAATAATAAATAATAATTATTTTTGGGATAACTCTTTACTACAGCCTTCAAAGACATTAAAAAGCTGCAGAGTCAAATGCATGAGGTTTGTACAACTTTAATCTCACCAGGTTTATCACAATAGAGTAAAACTGTAATTTTTACAGTACGTCTCCCCCTGTCCTGCAAAAGAACTACTGTACAGCTTAAAATAACTCAAGAGCCAGTGACTCTTTGGCTATTGATACAACCTCAACTCCAGCAGTGAGGTTACATAGTCTCCTCCCCGCACGCTGCCTCGCACATGCAGCAGACCCGCAACTTATCAAAGGCATTAACAACTTTTCATTAAAAGGCTAAAAAGCCTGGCAGAGGTCAGAGTTCACAGCATCAGCTCTACAGAACAGAACAGTGTGGATTATGGAATTCGGTGCAATGCGTTTAACAGCACAGAGTTATAAAAATGGAATGTTAAAAAAGAGAGAGAGAGAGAGATACACTCCTACACAAGCCCCTGTGTCACAGGCTGTGTTTGCCGGAAAGGCAGAGCAGTACAACATTGAACAAAGAACAGCCAGGCTGGCATGATGTGTGTGTGTGTGTGTGTGTGTGTGTGTGTGTGTGTGTGTGTGTGTGTGTGTGTGTGTGTGTGTGTGTGTGTGTGTGTGTGTGTGTGTGTGTGTGTATGCAAAAGCGAAAGAGAGGGTAAGAGTTTGCCCGCGGCATGCCGAGATGTCAAAACTGTCTCTCAGTAGCTGCAGAGAGACGCAGACAAAGGCAGAGTCAGCCACTGCTGCTATTGATTACTTCTCACTGGAGAGCACTGTGTGAAGAGGGAAGACAATGGAGCAGATCAAACTCACACACTCACCTCGCCACCCCACACAGAGTGCCACCGGCCTCTGCTCTCATGCAAACCACAAACCCTGTGCTGTACTCGCCAAAAAAAAAAAAAAAGAAAATAAAGGAATAGATGAGTCCACAATAAAAAATTACATCATTACTCACTCTCATGTAATTTCAAACCGGTATGACTTTCTTTCTGTGGAACACAAATGGAGGATTTCTAATGAATTCAACGGCTACTCTTTTATATATGTATAAAGTAGACATGCACACACACTTTTACTCTGAGTGACTCTTTTAATTTATTCTTAATCTTCTACAAAAGATGTGTGTTGAACAGAAGTGATTTACTCAAAATCTGCCCTTGCTTTTCTTAGTGACAGTTTCATTGAACATTTTTTTTCATCTGTCCAATGAATTGGTTCATCCAAAACCTGTTTGATACTTTGTGAACAAATCATTCAAATGGTTTAGTGAACTGAATAGAGCATTTAATTGAAAAGATCTGATGCAAAAGACAAACAAATTGAATTTCCCTGAAATTGTGAATCAGCTAACTGAATCATTGATCACAGCGGTTAAATGCCAACTGGATTAGAAGATTTTTAGAATCAGAATTAGATGAGCTTTATTCGCCAAGTGTACACAAACAAAATTTGCTGTGTTCTCCAGGGGCTCTGGATACATGCATTAATGCATGCATATGCATCTTTATTTATTTATCCTACTTATTCAAATATATACATGTATATTTGTGTCCTTTTTAACTAAACGTTTGGAAAAGAGTGATCAGGATATTCTTCATAAATGTTTCTTGTTTTCTACAGCTGAAATTCATACAGGTTTGGAACCACATAAGAGTGAGTAAATAATGACCAAAATATTCCCTTTTGGTTGAACTATTCCTTTAAAACCCACATTTTACAGCTGCTCAGATTCATTTCTCTACATATACCCTTTTCTATACCTAATGAATTACACACATAAAGCTGTCTGGATATTTTAGTATTCAGGATTATAGTTTTGTTGGACACATTGAAGCTATCAGTTGTGGACTGGTGCCCCATTAAGGGCACTGATGTGGCTTTTGATGGTCCTTCTCCAGGAGTAATAGCTGTGGAAAACTGCTCTCTCTCCCTTTTTTCACTCTCACTCTATGCCTCAGTGCCAAAGAGCTCTTGTCCAGGCAAACTGTTAATAAAAGGCACTTTAACAAGACTTCACACAGCCCAAAAGCAAACATCACAGATACTCTGGCCCCTGTAAGCAGAAAGACTTCATGTTTGCATAACTAAACAGATACATCTAACAGTGGGTGAACCTGTATCCAAGATAAACACAACTATATCCTTTCATGGCACGGACAGTAAACAACAGAAATGGGTTATATAAACACAATTATAAAAGAAAAAAACTTTTTTTAATTCAAGCCAATTATAGCCCTATAAAGGGAGGAGCACCAGGGGTGTTCAGGATGGAGGGAGAGAAAGGGTGCGCAGGTGCTGATGTGAATCTGGAGAGCATGTCCATTCATCAAACGGCCCAATCTTACGACCCCCGCACACAAACAAAATATGCCACGGTAAACATCATCCATACATCAAACTCCAACACCAGCAGGCCCATTACCTTGCTCTCTCTATATATGTGAATAGAAGCAGCTGAAGGGACGGGCGGTTTAAGGATCACTCAAGTCCCCTGTGTTGCTAATAACCAATTTCTTGCCATCTTCCCAATTTGTAATGAAAAACACTTAGAAACTGGCTGTTGTCAACAAAAAACAAGCTTCAAGGGCTTGCTGTGGTTTTCCAAAGAAATAAAAAGCTTAGAGGGTTAACATTTGAAAATTAAGAAGTTAATTACGACCGCCATAATTATTATTATTGTAATTTTACAGTTGTACTATAATAATAATTATAATAATAATAATTGTATTATATTATATTTCTCAAATACTTTTTTCTTTTACAATATTTCTTAACTTTTATTACTATCATTATTATGTCATTTTAATATATTGTATCTAATACTAATACAAATCTATCCATCACATTTTAAATCGCACTTGTAATTTTTGAGAAAAAAATTGATTTGATTCTTTCCCCAAAATGTGCAGCCCTATAATAAACCATATAAAAATGCATAGCACAAACAAATGTTTGAAAGCATAATACATTTTTAATAACACTGAACTATTTCAGTACTATATAATACATTTAAATACAAAAATAAAATAAAATAAAATAAAATAAAATAAAAATATGCATATAAGTAATAATCATTTATCTTGCATGATCTTGGGTTTATTTTTTTCAAAGAGCTTGTCACAATACTGTGTTCCTGTAGCTCAAGTGGTAGAGCATTGCGCAAGGTTGGGGGTTCGAATCCCAGGGATCACATGTTGGGAGAAAATTGTTAGCCTGAACTTAATGAAAGTCGCTTTGGATAAAAGTGTCTGCTAAATGCATAAATGTAATTTAATTTTAATGCATTATGGGACTTCACTATGGACACCACCATAAATTCGACCAAAACTTAAGGTAAAAATGCATGAAGAACACGCCTATGACATCTTTAAATGTTGCTCAAAAGTTTTAAAAGAGAGCAAGTGAAGTGTGAAGGGAACGAGACGGTTGAGAAGAGGAGGAAGTAGAGGAGTTTATTTTTCAGTTGGTGTAGTGGGATTTTGTTTTTGAAAGTTCCTGTTTGTTTGTGTGCAATGCTAACATTAAATAATTTGAGATCCTTGTTTTTGCAGTTTCTTGGACATTGTGTGTTTTCTGGTACAGCGTGTCCAGAAATAGACTGTTGGCCGAAGTTGCAAGAAATAGTATCGCGTTTGCTCTGTGCTATTTAATACACGCATAGCCAGATCACATCTATCCTTAGAAATCCAAGCCAGCTGCAGTGACGGTGGGCAGGGTGTAATGAATTCCATGTTGTCTATGCTGAGCCTGTCCTCCTATACGTACCACTCTGGTCTCTCTATGTCCGACCAGCCTGTCAGTCGGGCCCAAGCTGAGCCGTATCTGGCCTGTGGTTACATCTGGGGTTCAGATCTCTGACCCCAGTCGGGTTACATGTACCACAGTCCGTTCTTCCACACACATACATGAGCAGCAACATGAACACACTCTGAAATGCCAGCCGTCTCATGTAGCACACACACGGTGACCTGTGTATCTGCCACCAAAACAAAGCTCTGGGTGCCGAACATGTACATGCTGGTTTGCTTAAAGAGACAGTTAACAAATAAAATCTGTCATTATTTACTCACCTATAAATGTCGTCCCAAATTGTATGACTTTTTTTCTTCTGTGGAACACAAAAGAAGATATTTTAAAGTGATTTTGTTAATACAATGAAGGTCAGGGTGTTGTTTTGGACTCCATTTATTTTATTTATATGGGGGAAAAAATGGTTGGAACATTGTTCAAAATATTTTCTTTTTCGTTTCACAGGTGGAAATAAAATCTTATAGTTTTAGGATAGCAAGAGGGTGAGTAAATGATGATACAGTTTCATTTTTTAGTGAATTATTGCTTTTAAAACCAGAGAAACTGGTATTCAGGACAATGCATAATACACAAACACACACACACACAGCTAACATATGACCGAAGACTCACATTTGCTAGTCTGTCCCCGTCAATTGAGGGGAAGAGCTGGAGATATACACAGCCAGTTCCCTAAAGAGTACTTGGAGAAAACTTCTAGACTGACTATTCAGGTCAGCCACACACACTCACTCACATACAAATAAATGTGACTGCCCTCCAGGCAAACACATATTTGAGAAAAAAAAAAACTCACCAGGAAATCATTCCACTAAAACTGGTGCAGGTTAATAAAAATGCATAAACATAACTGTGATTGTGTCATGGACATCTGGTGACATAATGAATGCTCTGAGGAGCATAGCAGAATGTGAATATTCACACTCTCAAACGCATATAAAGATATATAAAAGCATTGCCTTTTGGTTTGGAAAAATCTAAATGACAACCTCATGTATCATTCAAACTAAAAAGTTAAAAAAGCATAAAGTCAGAGTTGCCTCTCAGACCCCCAGCCTGTGATTGACAGTTGGTGGCCATCAGTAAGATCCAGTGAATAACTGTTTCAGCTGTGCTGGTCTATGTGTGTGTGTGTGTGTGTGTGTGTGTGTGTGTGTGTGTGTGTGCACGTGCGCTGGTCACCATCACCCTCACCATTCTAGTGTAGAATATTTTAAATTGTTTATGTATCAGACTAAATAAATGCTTGGCTCCTGATTGTCACTTTTGGTCAATCTAATGCATCCATTCTGAATAAAAGCAGACATTTCTTTCTTTTTTTAAACAATAATTAATATATATATATATATATATATATATATATATATATATATATATATATATATATATATATATATTAGGGGTGTAACGGTTCACAAAATTCACGGTTCGGTTCGATACGATACACTGATGTCACGGTTCGGTTCGGTTCGGTTCGATACGTTTTAGACACAGCAAAATGTAAAAACATCTCAACTTTTCAGAATGCCGCAAGCGCACCGCGGGTCATGTGACAAGAACCAACCAATCAGCTTCATCCTTTCCCGTAACAACGTTGAGAGCTCAGCCAAGATGAAGGATCAGCTGATCATAGTTGTATATGGATTGCAATTTTGAAATAAATTTAGTAGCAGAGCTACTGCAAGCGATTTTTAGAGCTTGCAAATCCATTTATCCTTCGCTGAAATTTCC
Source organism: Carassius auratus (assembly GCF_003368295.1). Classification (NCBI taxonomy): domain Eukaryota; kingdom Metazoa; phylum Chordata; class Actinopteri; order Cypriniformes; family Cyprinidae; genus Carassius; species Carassius auratus. Next base: position 11,590,352 of record NC_039255.1, read on the forward strand.
GCGTCTCATGGAGAGAACACGTCATTGTTGCTTAGCAAAGACAGACGCCTCATGAGCGCTTCTGCCCGAGCGCTTTGGAAAGGAGGAGAAAGACATACCGTTGTTTTTTTATCCACCACTCTCTTGCCATCACCATTATAGCTTAAAGGGAATCCAAAGTGCACCCAAACACCAGACCTGTTGGTTATTGGAGGATCTTCTCATTTCTAGTCTGTTAAACGCATTGGCTATTTTGCAACGAGCCTTCAGCGCGTACTGAGTGAGCGAGCGCCTGCTGAGTAGCCTAACATAAACATATAAGATGGTGTTTTTTTCTTCTTCGGGAGTGTCAGGGGCGTTGCCTGTTACGTTGTTTGGGTTATTGGGCTACCTCGTGAACGCATATCATTATATTTCTCTCTCTCTCTTTTTTTTTTTTTTTTTCAAATATAATTAAATACTCCAACGAACCGTTCGGTATACATAATGCGTACCGCGTACCGAACCGAAAGCGTCGTACCGAACGGTTCAATACGAATACGCGTATCGTTACACCCCTAATATATATATATATATATATATATATATATATATATATATATATATATATATATATATATATATATATATTTATATTTCCAGGTTTTAATGACTGTGGAATCCTGTAGCCCCATGTTTAAATCTAACAATCCATCCCAAGTTTCTCATCACTCTAGGACTGAATCATGAAGCACAGTCTCAACAGATGAATCACTATTTCTGGGTCAGTGCTGGCCCAGGGTTCACTGACCATGAGTAGAGGAAGAAATCAATGGTTGTCCTCTGTTGGCCGAGGGTAAGTGGGTCATACATCAGGGGTCCCGGGTTCAGCAAGCTGCTTAGCAAGTGGCGATCGGCCAGGCGGTCACAGTGCAGCTGGGTGGACAGTGACAGACTCAACCACAGAAATACCCTTGCTATTGCTCTCTCTATACGCCATCCTGTCCAGCATAACACACACAAAGCACCTTCATGTCCCATTTAATGCCCTGTTATAGCCTAAGCTCAGCTTAAATGAACTAAATGGTAACTAAATGACCCCTCTAACACATTGATTTTCTCAAAACGTGTTTTTCATCAACCAAATACAATTTTTTCATATTAATTTGAGCTCCTTCTTTACTTTAAATCACCACAGGGACCTGCAGGTCGCGAACATTATCAGTATTGCTTTTCATTTTCTTTTGGTGTTTTGTTTTTGTTCTCAAAAGTCCTCCAAGCTAAAGAAGATGATGACGGAGCCTAGGCTACAAGGCCAGCTAACCGGTCTAAACTGGTTCTGGCATTGGAGTGTGTGCAGCTGGTGGAGAGAAAAGTAGCGTTGTTTAGTGAAAAGGAACCTGGAAGCATTTGAGGAATCGGCTGCAGGTACAGTGTAAGAGAGAGAGAAGATCTAGTAAGAGAGGCAGAAAAGCAGACTGAAAATTAGAGGTAGGAAAAAAGACAAGCAGACAACATGACTGACGAGAGAGAGAGAGAGAGAAAGAGAGAGGAGGAGGGTGAGAGGAATTGTAAAGGCTAGAGTGAGTGTGGGCTATGACACTGTCTCATCAAACAGCTGGACCTTGGCCAAGTTCATCTGTTAATGGACAACCACCATAGGGCCCCAGCACTCCCCCTTCCACCAGCACCTCCCTCACCCCCTCAAACCCTCACCGCTCACTCTTTCTAAGAAAAAGAAACAAATGTAGATTATTCTAAAGCCTTTCGCTTTTTGTTAGAGATAAACAAAGTACTTCAGGTTCAGGGCTCACTTTGGGACTCTGACAAAGCAATCTATCATCCTGTCTGGCTCAGCCAGTTTGACCACACTGAGCCCAAGGAGGCTAATGGACCCACTGGACAATTTTGTCTTTGTGTGGATGCCCCCTCCACTCTGCCACCCCCGTTCCAATGCCCCCTCACAGGCACAGATGTGCTTGTCCATGCCCTCTCCGACCTGGATCCATTCCTTCCTTTGTTTAATTACATACAGTGGGGTCCAAAATGAACATTCTACTATTTTTGTAATGGAATAAAATATTTTTAATTACAAACTATACTGTCAGCTGACAATTTGTGTGTAAAATTGAATTTAAAAAAACAACATTCATTTCAGAATTTTGTAGTTTTATTGACAGAATATGCTTGCAGAATATGCACATGCTTGTGTCAAATCCGATTACATTCTCCAGAATGATCCAAAAAGCATCTTTGTGTTTCAATGGAAGTAAGAACATCTGATAGTCTAAAACATCTGATTGTCTATTCAAAGAATCACATGATCAATATGACAAATCTACTTATTTAATAGTGCAGAATCTTTATCTTTCTTCATCATTTAAAATAATAACATTAGAATAAAAAAAAAAAAAACATTTATTCACAGGTTTAAATTAGATTTGAAATATCAGATTTACAGAGAAATTTGGAAATTAAGAAAAATGAGACGAAAAGAAGAATTAAGGATGAAATTGAGAGTTGTGTGAGAGATACAGCAGGGGAGAGAAAAGATAAAAAGAATGGTTAGCATTAGCCTCAGACGTGTCGAGGCACATACAGCTCCTGGATTTTCCCTGGAATAACATGCAACGGAGAAAATTAAACTCAAGAGAGGGAAAGTATAAGAGGGAGGGAGATGGAGAAAAAGCACAGAAGAAAAGGTAAAAAAGAAGTGGACTTCAGAGTATTTTAGTCCTTGCTCGCGGGGATTTTCAAACAGAGGGCGATTCTACTGCAGTTTTTGTCTCGCAGTCAAAGACAATATTATATATTCTTTTCATACCTTTCCTCAGTTAGGTATTACATTTATCATATTGTCCAATATTCTTCACAGCTGATAAATAATCTGGTATAGAAGACATGTCACCCATACTATTAGACATTTTTAGAAAGTTCCTCCCCCTCTTAGTGGGTTGTATGAGATGAAAGAAAAAATGTAAAACACAAAGTATTTTAGTACAGTATTCCATCCACATATACATGCAAACTGTTAACGGATAGGAACGCCATGAAAATCATTTGGTTCAAGTATTTATTAAAAATAAAAATGGAAAGTTCTGAATAAGTACCGACTCTTGGTTCCCAACTATATTCAACAGTAACTGCATAGTGCTGACTTTTCTTCCTTTACAGCAGTGACAGTCACCTAAGTAATATTTATTAGCCAGGCTGATAAAGTTTTTAATATGTCTCTTCCCACTTTTCAGATTGTACCTGGTTTCTGCTGACAACTGATACAAGGATTAAGGCAGACACAACATGAGCAGGTCGTCTATATAACATGTGTGTTTCAAGCATGTTTATGCATGCATGTGTGTGTGTATGTGTGTGTGTTGTATGAGCTCAGGCAACAGACTAGAGACAGCAGCACCCATCAGGGACAGGTTCCTGTTCAGAGCACAAACAGACACGGTTCACAACCCCCACTGTGAAACAAACAGTTCAGAGCCTCTGCCAGGATCTCATCTCACACTTACACAAACACACACACACACACACACACGAGCGAATGCATGCGGCATAACAACAGATCACGCAAGCTGACTGCTAACAGTTCAGAGAAAGACATCTCAATCAAACAAAAAATATAATTCCCAAAGGATGACAATCCACTCTCTGCTGTCCAGGTGCAAAGAGATGGTGGCAAAGAGGGAAACGAGTCTAAAGCTGAATTGAAGATGGAATTAGACACAGATGGCTGAAGAGAAGACCTCAGGATGGAGAGATTGATAGAGTATTTACTCTTTAAGTCCGCTAATCAAGGAGAAAAGAGAACTAATCAACCCACATTACAGAGATCCGACATGCCGCCCAGGATAGAGTCAAATGGACAGCCAGTGCTTATCCCCTAAACATGCACAGCCATTTCGTTCTTTCTTTACCCATTTTGATACGATAAATTATCCATTAGATTTCATCATTATCTAACTAAGGCAATTACATCAAGAAAATGATAGCGCGTGTGGAATCAATTATGCATGCCCTTGGCCGGAGACCAGAGGCTGGGAAGTCGGAAAAGGGCAGATCCACTCTGCACATGCACAAAAACACACACGCATGCAAAGAAACCCATACTACACCACGCTACACACACACACACACACACATACACAAATAAAAAAAGACCCTGGATCTCACAGATGTGCCCCATCAGTTCATCTTACTGCCTAAAAAGTTCATGCACTTAATAATTTATTTGTGTTCTGGATACGGTTTCCCAGCTGAATATTAACAACTCTGAAGCGTGCTCACAGCCGGGGTAGGGCTAAAGGAGTCCGGAGGAAACGGTGCCTGCCGAGTCCCACCGGCCCGAGTCTATTCTCCTCGCCCTCCAACTCTGTCCTCCCCTCCTCTCCTGAAAGTGGCACGTCCATCCAAGAAGTAAAACCATGCATCCGCGCGCAACTTACTTTCTTTCCTGATTAAGAATTCTTTTTCATTGCAATGCAGGTTTCAGTGCTCCCTCAAAGCACTTCTGGCAAAAACAGGTGCGGAAAGAAAACTGAAAAAAAGCAATATGCAAACTATAAAGGGAAAATAAATATTTATCCTTGTGGTTTTTTTTATTATTATTATTTTAGTTGTTTATTATTTTTAGTACTATTATTATTGAAATATATTTTTATTATTTTATTATTATATTATTAAAATATGATTAATTATGTATTGTAAAAAAAAATTCAGCTCTCTATCTGATTACTTCTCATTATAATATATGCATGAATTTATCTGACTGACATTTTTTGTCCACAAGCCCACTCTCAGTCTCTTTCTGGTTCAATTACATATGACTCTTTTGGGAAATGCATACGCTGATACAAGTCGAGATTTGTGTGTGTGTGTGTGTGTGTGTGTGTGTGTGTAGGTCTTCATGTGCATTTTCATATGGGTTCCGACTGTATAAACGCATGTTTGAGATCTGGAACCAACACAGCCACATGTCCACATGTGGAGGGACACATGCAATGTGCTGAAAGATTTAATTAATTTCCCTCAGCATGTTAACAGAGAGCCTCACTTAGTAAGACAAATCACTTTCTGAAAATGGCACTAGCATTTGAGTCCCAGCAAGAGTGTGTGTGTGTGTGTGTGTGTTTGGGATGGAGGAGGTTTTCAACATCTGCTTCCTCAATGGGAAGGGGGGTTAGGGTGGGTTTGGAGCAGAAAAAAAAGCATGAATGTCATCATATGCAGAAGGCAGAATTGTTGTCAGTGTGTGCGTAATTTGAGTGGTTAGACGAGGCTCTCTCCACTATCTCTGCAGTATGTTACAGCAGCGGGCTGAGCCGGGTCTGATCAGCAGTGATTAAGTGCGCCGCTGTATTCAAGGTGCATTAATGAGGGTGTGCAGAGTCATCAAGTAAATTAAATATGTCAAATCTCCCGGTGAACTTTCAATCTTCACATACAAAACGTTGCTTTAATTTACAACCTCCATTTCTCATTCAAAATCCAGGATGAAAAAAAGCAAAGCTCAGAAGCAATTTATACCTTTACATCTTTTCTTCATTTTTCTTCCTCAGGACACCCCTCCTCTGTATAAGCATGCACGCACACTTATAAACACATGCATGCTTTTTCATACACAGCTCCCTTCACAAGGTCTGACAGGCCATGCTGATGTGTTCAGAATGCGTATGGTAATAGGCCAATCAAAAATGCAAAACAACTGGCAATTACTGAGAAGACCTAATGGTCATTAGAATTTACAACTAGGTAATGAACTAAAGTCTGCCCACACCATGCATATTCATAAAGCAATTTAGGCTTTGAAGATTAAAGAAGTGCTTAAAATTCAAATGAGCCTGAGCAAATTATCAGTAAGATTCAGTCAGGAAGTAGCAGTCCGTGTGTGTGTGTGTGTGTGTGTGTGTGTCGCAAGCACACGTTTTTATGAGTAGATGTTGCATCATTTTCCTCAAGTTTGTTAACAGGAAAAGCCGAGAATGTGTGTATGTGTAAGTATGTAAGCCCCGTGGGCCTGACGGAGGCTAGTGAGTGTCTAGGTGTGAGCTTAGAGACCAATCAACACAATAATGGCTGCTTAACAAAGCTGGCTCTCAGCTTTACTCGACTCTTCAAATTCTTTATTTGTTTCCATCCTGTTTCATACAGATCCGTTCATTCATAAAGAGGAAACACTTTTCTGGTAATTGTCGGTTTATTGAGTAAATGATCATTTGAAAAGCAGTTCAATATTTGTGGCAGCAGACATCGGAGTAAGTAGAGCGGTAACAGAGGTAATAAAAAAATGTTTTAGTGCAGATATAATCGTTTGTTTCCGTTAGTTATGCAAATAACAGTGCTGCTATAATATTTTAAATAAAAGCAATTCAATTCAATCAAATAAAAGAAAAGCTATAGCTAAAATAAAATACAAATACACTGCATCAAAAAGACAATTTTGTACAAATAAATGTCACATTTTGTACTATATAAAAAACACAGAACTAGACACATCATTGAGAAATAAACTCAGTTCTCCTCAATTATACCAACAGAGCTTTCAGTTTTCAACACTCATGGATCAACGTCATCAAAAGAGATAATTTGGTGTCTTTATCAATGAAACTGAAGGTTGATCATTTTCTATTAGTTATGTGAATTAAACTGCCAATGTTATACTTACAATGCAAGCAATTTAATTAAATAAAAGCAACAGCTAAATAATAAACACATTGCACTTATCAACAACAAAAAAACACCATGTACAAAAAGTTGTATTATTAAAAATGGTGTATTATAAAAAGCCACAAGAGACATAAATTCAATTCTCCTCAATTACACAAACGAGAAGGCCTTCAAACGAGCGCTCACGGAGTGACAAAAAAAAAGTATAATTTGGAGTCTTTATCAATAACATTAAAGGTTGATATCTGTGTCTAACTGTACACAGATCAAATATTAGAGCTTCTGTGGTCACAGGCAGGTTGAGCCGATGTGGGCTGCAGCTGGGCTCTGGGTGGCTTCATCCCACTCAAATCTAAAAATAAAGCAATTCACTTATTGACAGGCAGGAGGGGAAAGAGTATGACAGGCCGTCCTGCTCTAGGTGAGGGGCTGTGACCTACACAGGTCTCCAGCACAGTACAGAAGAGATTCAGAGCCCAGTCACCACTGGAACTGACAGAATAGGCCATTTCTGAGCATTCATATGGATCTGTATACAGTATATAGACATATACAGTATGTGCATACACAACACACAAGCTACAGTGAGTGACCTTACCATAATGCATATCTGGATATCTAAACATCCACCAGACCAATGTCAAATAGTAATCATATAAACATAACCAAAATAATAAAAGTATCTAATGCCAACTAATGTTTCATTTTCAAAATGTAACATATACTGTAAAACAAAATGTAAATAAAACAATAATTAATCATTAATCTGTGCAAGATCTAAGCCCTCGTCACGCAAAGCTTATGCATACAGTCTCCGCTGCAGAGTCTAAAACCACATGCAAATACGTGCACACACACACACACACACACACACATACACAAACACTACAACCCACTAAAACTAGGCAGGCACCCAATACCAACATGAGCAGAGCAGGCAACCACCCAAATCACACACAAACACAGAGAGGGAAATACGAACAGCAGCTCCAGTTGTGGCACGCACGCTCTTGAGGTCCTCACATGGGCGAGGGGTGTGCGGTGGCTTCAAGTAAAGTCTAAGTGAAAGATTTTGACATGGATCCACCAGCCTGCAAGAGACAAGCCTGTCCTGCTTAACACTGTGTTGTTGTTGTTGTTTTTAACAGAACCGGATCAGAAAGGTAGTATCTAACATCCTGTCTTCCCCTGTGTGAGAAATCTGAGGGCACTTCCCTGAGGAAAATTGCATTGCTCAGAGATTGTCCTTTTATTGGCTAAGTGACATTGAGTTTTAATTCACAACATTAAAAGGGGGGGAAAACTAATTTTAAGAGAAACTTCTAAGAAAAAGTTGAGCTTTTATCAAATATTTAATTAATAATTCTTTAGGATAAAAAAAATAGACACAAATAAATCGATTGCTCACAAACAAAGAAAATTAATATGTAAAACTATCAATTAGTTAATTCAGATAAATATAGATAATTCAGTTCTGGAAGAATTTGATAAGAAATTTTTGAGTTTATTTTAAGATCTCATTTGATTGTAAGCTTTTTATATTGGCAACAATGAGCACAGTTTGAAACATTGAAGAGCTCTTCTAAAACACTTTGAGATTCCTATGGTCTTTTTCTGAGCAGAATAATTTGGGAAAAAGCACAAGATTGTAGAAAAATCTCATGTTCTTTTATAGCTCAGTTAACTTTTAAGTTTCAAATAACAAATTAAAGAGTATAAAAATAATTTTTCTCCCCAGATGTTTCGCTTTAGGAGAAAATGCTCTAGGAGAAATAATAATAAGACACAAATGAGATGACTGTTTACATATAAACAAGAAAATGAATGTGGATTCATTTAAATCAAATCAAATAATAATCAGATAATTCAGTCTTGGAAGAATCTGATGAATGATTGAGTTCATATTGAGATCTCATTTGGTTGCAGACTTTGATATCTTGGCAAATCTTAGCAGAATTAAGACATTGTTAAGAACTCTTCTAAACCTATGAGATTCCTTAAGTAATTTTCGGAGGAGAAAATCTGAAAAGTATAGGAATACAACACAAACTGAGCTCTTTCATTGCTTCGCTGACTTTTACATTTTAAAAGTAAAAAAAAAATCATTCTAGGAGAAAAGGTTAGTAAAAGTTAACATTTTATGAGATATTTCTCACAATATTATTTAGAAGTAATAAAAAATAGACACTAATGAGATAATTGTTAAACACCAGCGAGAGATATCAAGTTGAATAAATTAAAATCAAATTAAAACTAGATCTCAGCTAATACAGTTCTCGAAGAATTTGATAAGAAATGTTTGAGTTCATACTGATATTGCGTTTGATTAAAAACGTTGATATCTTTGTCAAATCTGAAAACAGTCTTCAGAGGTATTTCAGAGGAGGAAAAGATATCAGCAAATAAAAAAAATAAAAATAAAAATAATCTCTGTGTCATTTGGAGCAACTGTTGACATATTAAAGCGATCTCGTTTGTGATTTTTCTTCCCTACAGGTGGGAAGCAGACGCCCCTAAGAGATTAGCAGAGACAGAATGATAGAAGGAGCGACAAAACAGAGAGGAAGGGAGAAGAGAGAAAAAAACACCAAGCGCTGAAGGTGTCTGTAGAGACTCAAGTCCTGCCATCTGTAACCATTAGAGCCCAGATGAATTGATCGTATTGAGCAACCCGGCTGGCGCGGGGGCATAGCTGGTCAAGGTGACCTCGTAGTGGAGTACTGTCCACCTTGTGCTACCAGGAGAGATAGAGTAAAAAGAAAGAAGTGTGTGTGTGTGAAAATGAACTAGCCTAGCTCTGGAGCAGTGACGAGGCCATTACATGTGTCCGACAGTGTGTGTGTGTGTAAAAGGTAAACAGAGTAGTGGAGGATACCCTCCTGAAGCCCACCCAATGCCTCCAGCCCTGCTCTGTGCCAATTTCTCTTTGGCATTGGCCGCTGAGGGATGTCCTGCAGTACTAGTGCCAACTCTCACACACACACACACCTCGCATACACGGCTGCAGAAAACCCCAGACAAACACTCAGGCCTCTCACAGTTATGGCCAAGCAACTCCGCACCATTCCTATCTGTGTTTATAGAAGCTGTCTGTAATCCGCTGCGATTTATAAATTTGCTTTGTGGTACATAAACATTTTTATGGACACCTTCCTTGCAAAACATCTGACACAATTTGAGAGCTGTAGTTTGACAGGACCCAGTGGGTCTGTGCACGTCCACCCACATAAAAAAATCCACACACATGTTGGTACAAAAAAAAAAAAACATGAAAACGAGGAGATCAGACAAGAGGGGTGCTTGAATATCAGTAGAAAGATCACAAAATCCCTCCACAAAGGCATAATCACACTTCTCACGGACCTAAAATCGAACTCTACACCGGCACGTATCTGCGAACAACAACAGATACTGAGCATTTTTGCATTTAGCTTTTATTTTCCATCTAACATCCGCCGGAAAGACAAAGCGATCACTCGAGGTAGTCCTGGAAAGACAGCGTGATCAGGTGGCATTATGGAGATGAGGACAGACAGAAAGGAGAGAGCTGGGTATTTCTCCTCTTGTGATGGAGGAGGCGATGCCATTGTCTGCAGGAGGGAGGGATGGGTGGGGGGGTGAGAGCATCATTGGGTGCTAAGAGCGTATGAAGGGGTGCGGGGGTGGGAGAACTGAGACGGAGCAGGTGGCACTGTGCCAGGCAGTGCCCGTCTGGATGCTAAATACCTTTGTTTCCTTGCAAGCCGGCTTTGGTGCAAAAAAAAAAAAAAACAGGTAAAAACAACATGATTTTTAAGGTTAAAAGCCTTCAGATATACAATTTTCATATAATATATGAATTTCACCTGATAACAAATAAGTCTTGCACGAACAACAACTAAAAAATGGATTCTGTTTGTTTCCCATGCAACACAAAATTCCCAACCCAACAAAAAACATGTGCTGTAGCCCATTAGATGAAAATGGCGAATGAAAGGAAGCCGTCCACCCCCACAGCACCGAGCCGACTGTATCATGCAAATCAAGCCCGAGGATGCAGAATATCACAATGTTTCTGTGAGGGATGCTGAGAGACACATCACCACATGCAGCAAAACAGCTCCAGGAGAATTAAATACCATTCTGTGCTATTATTACACCTCTTCCCTCTGGAAAAGCACTGCACACCTCTCACACTCACACATTCGGTAATGCTATTTTTCTCCAAGATCAGACAGGAGATGTTACACATATGCAAGGACTAAACACAAACACATATGGGCTTCACACACAGCCCAGAGTTCTTTGAAAGGGACAACTGTGTATGAAGAAATCCTGCCGGTGAAAGGAAATAAAAATTAGATGCGAATGGCATCCCCCCGGTTCGAATGCATATTCATAAAGAGCCACTTCCAGGCTACCATCGCTGCTCGGCTGAGACATGTCTCTTTGTCGCTTTCCGATTATTAATTTTTTGATGGTAAAAAAAAAAAAAAGTATGCACAAATAAAATGATTTTGTGACACTGAACAGCCTCTGTATGCATGCATATTTCCACACATGCCTCTAAGGAAAGTCTATTATGTCTGTCAGAAACACACACACTCCCATGCTGCACGGGGCAGTTTGGAAAATAAAAGCAACTGCCGTGGTTGCCTCAGTTCTCACTGATGACCGCACGTCAGTTAACGCTGCACCTTACAAGTCCCCTTAAAAAAACGATCAGTGTCAGCACACTCGCTCCCTCGCAGCTGAACTCCAGTGAGGCGCTTTGATGATAATTATGATCATGACAGATCGTCAAGCTCCAGATAATATGTGATTTAAAAAAAGAGGAAGAAAAGAAAAAACAATAAGGAAAAAAAAGCTTAAATTGCTGGGGTCTTTGTTAAGCCGCTCATTTGGGTCACATTTTGGCACAGAAAATTGCAGGCGGCTCACATGCCTGACAATCACACACAGTGTAATTGATTCAATATTAATTGGATGGCCCTGATTTACATTGACTGCTACAGCCATATGCATAACAGAGAGGGAGAGAGTGACAAAATGAGCGAGTGAGTGAGCGAGCAGGAGAGTTAGAGACATTAAAAACCCACCCAGCAAAGGCCATTTAAAAAACAATTATCTGTATTGAGGTCCGTTCTGCATGGAAGCAGTGTTAGTCCGATCTAATCTGCCGATTTATTGGCGAGCAGTCATAATTTCTGAAGGGCTGCCATAGGGAAAGACAGAGTCTTGAAAAGCGCTTGATAAAAAAAAAAAGTTCAGAGCTCCAAATGGCCTTATATCGCGAGCCAAAGCTAATTCAGTCTGTTCCATCTACATGTTTGTGGACAACGCATTGCGAAACAGAAGATCATAGGCTGTTACTCTGCATAATTTGTAAATTTCATCAGACATCTTATATTGTGCAGCAAAGGACATGAAGTCGACTATATCAACAGAGTGAATTCAAAGCAGTGGGACAACATTTATTCAACAAGACACTTTTGTGACAACCTGTCTAATTTTTTGCCATTTTAAAGAAATGAGAGCATTCAAAATCTCATTTAGAAATTACAAATGAAATAAATACATTATGACCATATTAAATGACTGCTTGGGAGAGGATAATGTCTCGGTCATCTCCAGTAAGGCCCCCTCACCAGGATCCATTTTGCTGTTTGGGGTAACACACAGTCTCACACACATGAGTATTGCCCCATTTCTATGCTCACACAGCAAATCCATTCCTCTGTGGCAGTTACTGCCTTTTCTCACACTGAGCAGCTCTATAGGAAATGGAGCTGTTACATCACACATACCACTCCTTATTTGGTCGCCTGAACTAACTAATGATCTTTAAAATATCTTAAATAAATAATAACACTTAATTAATAAAAAAATATATATAAACAATGAATACAAAATAAAAAATAAGCAAAAGTTCATATTAAAATAATATTTATAAAATTAATAAATAGAAAGATATGTACAACATTTTTATATATATACACACATATAATTACATTTTGATCATTTATATGTCTGTTTTATATATATATATATATTCAGCCTTGCAGTTTTGTGATGTTCTTGACCACCTCTAACCCAGGTATATACACACACACGCGCGCTCACTCACTCTCTCTCTCTCAAATTATTATGATTTATACATTCATGGTAAGCTGCAGTCATAACTAACCTTGGATATGTTATGTCTGAAATCTTCTATAATTTGGCTAATTAATATGTCTTCCCTGTCTGACCTGCCATGCAGCAGATACAGTCATATGCTGAGAAGCTGTTATGAACCTTCCCACAAAATAGTTAAAAAAAAAAATAATAATAATAATAATAACAAGCACACATAATACCAGTGACCCAACGCTATCAGCTGAACCCTGATACATTATGATGTAAATGAGTTTAATAACCCAGTTTAGCGGCTGACAGAAACGACAGACGTGCATGATAGCCAGCTTGCATAAAGGTTGTATAATTTGTGCTGAAACTGCATCAACATGCTTAAAACAAAGAGGGCAAGCAGACACAAATGACCCCATTCAGCCTCCATATCTGATCAAATTTAAATGTACTATAGCACAAAAGTGTGTTCCACAGCAGATTATTGTAAACATTTTACACTCAATCTAGGAGGCTTCATTTTCTGTATCTCAGACTATGCAAGTGGGAACTGTTGGAAAATACTTCAATACTTGAACTCAGCAGACGATAATTAGCCCAGAGCAAAGGGTCAAGTCCAAATGACTGCTGATGGGTCTAACCGGACCCAGACGCTTCCTGGAACCTGATCTTTGAGGCACACCAGAGAATGGCCAAACGTAAAGCCAGGCCAGAAAAACAGACTGGAAAGTCTCACTCTCACATTTTCTAGATTTAAAAAAACAGCCACTCTAAATCGCCCCACCAGCACAAGACACTCATGGACACATAATAACACACTGACAAACTTAAAGCAGTTAATTTCACTTACGTTCAGCTTAAGCAAGGTTAGACTTACGCTACTCTGAGATTCCAGGGTTGCCTTTGTTTACAGTGGAAACTAGGGACTATGTTTTTTTATGACTGCATTTTCCGTGTTTTATATAGTGCATAAAGTCAACTGCAATTAAAATGCACATCCACAAAACTAAAACAAATAATTAGCATTGTGTTGTTGTTGCCTGACAAACCAAAATAACCGAACGGCCTTCCATTTCCTTTCCTTTTTTGACAGAAAGTGAAAATGTGCAGACATGCATTTGTACGGATAAGATGTGGCTATACAAGTATTCACAACGGAATCAAGATACATCTGTCCAGACCACATGAGAGAGGCTGTGCAGCACAGAGAGGCATTTCCCATGAGCCTGTGGACACACACCGAGGGGGATGGCCTCTCCTGTCACAGCAAGGACTCCTCGAACCGCCCCTCCAGTGCCAAATCACCCCACATCTCCCCTTTTTTTCTCCCAGTAGGGATGAGCAATCCACCATACCATAAAGAGCACACTCTTTGCACTCTACTTCAACAAATCTACAACTTTTAAGTCACACTCTGCCACATTCTTTCTCATTTCATTACCATGAAGAGTGAACGACAAGTTAACACAGAAAAAGGATTTGAAACACAAAGTCCAAATGTGTTAAACTGAAGCATGCAAGCGATCTACGGTTCGAATCTGAGCTTAATTATCCAAATCCCACAGAGTCCATCTGAAAGAGATCCTTGATTCCAAGCAGCGATGATCTTGAGATAATAAATCTGATTTTAAATGCTTTTTTGTTTTTTCTTCTTTGTACTCTGTGAAGTAATGCCGGTTCCTCTTTTGGTCTTCGTAATGGCTTCTCACTTTGAGGTTTGATTGAATATACCCCTTTTCCCCTTCCTGCCCCACAGCTTTTAAATATTCAGCACTCTGATATGTCTCCAGAGCTGCGAATGAGGCGACCCACCGAGAAAGGACATGTGTCTACGATATGTGGCCCACACAACAACTCTGCTCCACCACAAATGTTCCTCACACAAAAACACGCAGATTCCTTCTATTTTTAAGAGGAAAATCACATGAGATGAAGTTACCTGTAATGTTTTCCTGTTTCGGACAGATTCCTCGAGAAGACGTTGATAAGCAGTCATCGTCCTCCGGCGTGACCTGGACGCCCACCTCCACAGGGTTGGAGGCTCTCCTCAGGTCACCGTGCAAGGGCGATGGGGGCTTATCCACTGCTTTGTCCATGCAAAAAGTGCCATTGCACTGCTTCCTCTTGTGCTCAATGAAAATAAGGATTTCTCCCAAAGGGAAGTTCATCTGACACTGGCCACAGGTGAGCAGGTCCTGGTCTCCCTCTGGAGCTACCTGTACCAGCCCGCGCTGTTCCTGCCTCTCCTCCGAGACCACGGCAGACAGGGGCTCGGCTGCATGCAGGAAGAATCCATATGTGACATAGAGGGAATGAAAAGCAGAGGGAACATTAGAGACTGGGTGCTGCAATGAACACAGTCAAGATGAGAGAGCACACAACAGGATCAAAACAACAACAACACACATTTTATGTTAATCCACCACTTTAATTTAGTTTTATTTTCACATTTATCTTTTTAATTTCAGATCTATAATTACCTTACAAGTTATAACTAATAATAATAATAAACATTTAAAAAAATCTATTACTCACTGTCAGTTAAACTTCAGTGAACAAGCCTAAAAACATAATATTCACATAACTAATAGCAAGGGCCTGACACCTTATTAACACATAATTTATTATGATATAAAAGTAAAGGCAACAAAATGTTGTTATATTTGCTTTGGTGCATTAACTTCTGTGTCTAAAACTACAGTAAATTAATCTCAGCCTGAATCTTTGTTTCACTCAACCATACACACATCTGGATCATGAAATGACTGCATGGACAGCACTTGTAAATATCCAGAAAACCCAACACAAGTCACAGCTGCAGCAATAAATGCTTCACACAATAGGGACTATTAGCTTTTTTCCCATCATGAAAAAGTTAGCTGTAAGGTTCACAAACATATACACACACACATACATATGCAGGTATTTTTATAATGGTTGTTTAGTGAAATCTTTTGCTCATAGGTTACACTAGCTTCCTAATGGTTAAGAATGTTGACCTTCTTTATAAGCTGCCAATTTCATGCTTTAATGAACCTAAAGCCACAGAGAATCAAAAAATAGATTTTAATTTTAGTGTGTGATGATTGGATGATTTTGATAAAAAAGAAAAAAGGTGTTAGGATCATGTTCAGGGCGGTTAAATTTACTTCAGCCCAGTCTGGGGCAGATATTGAGGGGCAGATGTGGAGTATCTCCCAGACGTGCTTATGAGGAAAATATCCGACACATTTGCACATGAAGAACAATAACGTGTCATAAATGTATCTTCTATACATAGTACTGATTTTTGCTAATACGTAGTTTTGCTGTTGTTGTTTTTTCGAGATGAAATGCTCGCCGTGAAAATAAATAATAGAAAGCCTACCCGATTTAAAGTGTACTCAGTATTTTAGATCTGATTCATAGATACAGAGTGATTCATAGTGATATTGATTCGTAATGAATTCGTAATGATAACAGCTGTAGAACTTCCAGTTAGGTGTGATTGTGATAAAACACAGAGATAATCGATATGCAAAACTTCAGTCATGATTTAATAATGAAAACCGAGCTAGAACATACAAAATGTGTATATATTTCAACTGCAAAAAGATAAATGAAAATACGTTATGATAAAATAACCGCTTATATTCAACATTTCAGTTAGCTATAACAATTATGTAGGCTACTTATTTTAGTATAGCAGCTGCTATCTTAAGATATCTGCACATATGCATATTTTTGAAAACGTAACAGAAACGTTACACACTGTGTATGAATGAACATTTTTTATAATATTTTTAGAAATTTCAAATACATTCAAGTGTTTACAAACAAAAGCAGCTTTTTACCAAAAAAATGATGATAATATTTTTAAATAGCTCTCCTCAGAAAAGTATCTGTGTGTAGTCTATGAACGTGAACACTGGTTTTCAGTAAAGTTTGAAACACAACTTGATCTATTACAGAATACAAGGTATACAAATTATACATTTCATACCAGGTCAGGACAGGATAAAAAAAAAAAAAAAAAACCTGTCACAAGTTCGTATACAATACGTTTCGCTCTTGCTAACATATGGTCAAATATAGATCAAGATAGCGGTGAAACTGATCGGGTTCGAATCTAGTTTATGATCGTCGTCTGCCCCCTAGCGGTGGATTTCTGACACGAACAGCAGCAAACACACGGAGAAACCCGCGCTGAGATCCCACAGCCTGTGTGTGGAAATCCAATAATGTTACATGATACTTTACAATGTTACAACAGCTCGGGATTTGTGTCAAACATGTGTATCTAATAAAACGCACACTAATGCTTTTGTAGCTTTACGTTTGAGATTATAAAAGGTAAAATCGAACAGACAAAAAGACGAGAGCTAAAATGTGTCATCGTGCTCCTGACAACATGTCAGGTCCATAAAATACGAAGCAGACATTATTTACAAAACTGTAACCTACCACAGTCCTTCAAGGCATGTTTAGACTAAATAATAATAATAATTCGAATGATAATTAGGAGAACAGTAGTCTAGTAGTAGGCTATGAATGTGTGCATACAAAAAGAGCAAACTGACTGGTATTCTTGATACACTTGTGTCTAAATAGTTGCAGTAAATTTAGGTTTCGTCTTACCTTTGTCACCGACATTTAAAACAAAAATCAGGCATAAGTGAAATCGAATTTATCCTTGTACAAATGCACACAAAACGCAAAGAGCGTAGCGTAAAATCGTTCCCTACTGATTTTAAGCTAAAGCCCATACGAGTCAATCAGAATCGTGTTTGGTTCAAATGTAAGGAAAGCTTAAGTTTAAAATTCGAATCATTTGTATGTGCAGATTCCTTGCACTGCGATGTTAGCCTCACACAGGCGACTATCGTGCTCTATTTGCTGGCAGTGGGTATACGCGCACGCGGCGCTTGTAAACAGTCTGACACGAGATTTTTCCCAATCAAAATTCACTTCCACTCTTTGAAAATCTTCCAAAAATAGTGTGAGAGGGGGGAAATCCTACCCAGAATCACAGACAGACCGTGTTACGGGACATTCCACGAAATGTGAGCTTAAATAAGCGAGCGAAAGCACGCGTGCAAAAACCCACCACAGTCCGGTATATGTGAGCGCTTGCTCTTAAGTGGTCAAGGCGACTAGGGCACGAGAGCCAAGAAATATGCGCCTAAACACAGAGCCGGCATGAACTTCTCCAAGTATAGCGATGGAAAGCAAACTTTTGTGGCATTTCGGCGGACGAAGGTGCGCGTAAAGAATTTCAGAGATGGGAACGTTCTCTCCACTTAAGTCCACTTGATCTGCGCTGTCCCAATGTCCAGTGTGTCTTCACTGAGAATTACGCTGCTCTCCAGCAACTCAACGCTACAGAACGGAGCCAAAATCAGGTAAAGCGAACGGGCACAACATATATTTGTCTTTACTTACGCGAAAAATCCCGTTTGCTTAAGTGCTGGGGTTTGCCTTGCTTGCGGCGAGACATGGTGGTTGGTGGCGGCTTTCAGCTCGGTTCACATCGGGAGAGCCGGGTTAGAAGGGAGACTCCAGAGAAAATATCTTCATCAATGCCTTTGACATCCAAAATAAATTAGAAATAATACAAAGATGGCGAGGGGAAGATGGATTGTGGGATAGCCGTCATGGCTTTTTTGAAAAGAGAGAGAGAGATGAAAAAATGGCAAAAGCCCCCCTGAGCTGCAAGTTCAAGTGCGGACGTGACGTCCCTGCGAACTTGAACGTCAGGAGATGGATGGACACAGACATACAGAACATGGGCAGGGCAAAGCCGTGGAGTGGGAGGAGGGAGTGGAAATAACAAAACCAATGGACACTCATTAGGGGCTGGACATGAAAAATAGACCCGAGGAAGCCAATGGACAGAAAGATCAGGGGGCCGGACAAGAGGCGAGAGAGCGAGAGCGAGAGACACGCACACACAGAAAGAGAGAGAGAGTGGGAGATATGTTTAATGAAAGCAATGTGCGCTGCGGCGTGTGTGTGTGTGCGCGCGCGCGCGCTGGGGGTGGACGCAGGAAAATAGTGCACGAAAAGCCAATGGACAGGAGATTCAAGGGGGGCGGACATGCTATATATACAAAAAGAGGGGGAGAGGAACCTCGCATATAAGGTTTCGTAGTGGACACTGGTGGTGTTTCAAACACAGTCTCTCAACTCCTTGTCAGACACACGTTCGGGTTGCATGAACAGGATAGACAGGTTCCGAGCCGGGGCATGCGGGTTCAACCGCCGCGTGCGCTGCCACATTCCTCCAGAACAGAGAGAAACTTAAGGGACATCACATAGAGCGGGGTAGGATAGTCGTTCGCGCGCTTTGCAAACGATGTAGGTGGGACTTAAATACTACAAGAGTGTAATTGTAAAAATATAACAACACACTGACGAATAGATTGTGGGAGCAGCCCACTATAAGAAAGGGGCCGGGGTAATAACTTTTCAGATGTGTTCAGATTATAGGGAATGGCGACTGGAGGGAGGAGGGGGGTGTCTGTAAACCGCCGCGTGGATTTAGAAATATAAAGATGCTGTAAACAGCGCCGATGCATTCGAAATTAAAGAGAAGTGAAGCGTATAACCGAACGCGATGACAAGCTAGTTCAATGCATTAGGTGGGAGGAAGAGGGAGATACCCCTGCGAACTAGTAGAAGTACGACCAGACTATAGCGACTGCTCAAGAGACTCAAAGCAGAGACTGCGTGAACAAGTGACAGTCTGCGGGGAAAAGGCACAATTCTATAGGGAACCGATCGGAATTGAATTCGAATGCTGGAGATAATACGTGACCCGTGAGCGAGCGAGTGAGTGAAACTGCTTTGCAGGCTTATACGGTGACATCTTTGTTTCTGGACCAAGACTGATCGCTGTGCTGGTGCGTGAGTGGGTTTTTTTTTGTCGGCGCGAGGTTTCGGAACATTTACGCGAATGTTGAGTCAGGTTTGCGCTGGGTAAAAAGGTCAACTCTGCGCGAGGGCTATCTGGGAATCCCAATGGATGCGCTCGACTGTACCACACTGACAGTGCCGATGCTTTTCAGGTCATTGTTCTCAACAAGTGCATATGATTAAAATAACCGTATCGATCTGAATTTTGTATATTAAGCCTTTGATTTCGTTTCAATGCAGCGCACTATTCTCCAACATGCACAAAGGGAGCTAGATACATTTATAGCACTTTTAAGAGTGAAGCGCGTAAATTATGTAATTATTATATATATATATATATATATATATATATATATATATATATATATATATATATATATATATATAGTGCTTTAAGCAAAGAACATATTCAAAGAAGCATGCCGGTTTTTTGGGTTGGCTGTACGATTATTTGAATATTATAAAAGCTTATTCAGATCATTGCTTTTATTTCTAGGCTCTAGCATAAACTGCTTTCTAGATAACAAAAAGTTACCATAGAAGGTTATCATGCAGAAAAAAAGCTGTAAAGCACATTTTGGCTCTAATTTTGACATATTCTTAAGCGTCTAATATTTCTGTGATCCTGTAGCGTGATTGACAGAATACACCACGGATTCCTTTAGGACCTCTCGAGAGGTAATGTGCTCTGCAGTTCATGCATACCACAGAAAGATTTCATTGTTTAACCTCGCTCGAAATACTTCCAAGTGCTTGTAAAAAAAAAATAGTTGTTTAAAAAGTAGTGAGGTTAGCTGTAGTGGGAAACCGTGGTTATTGTGAAAACTTTGACTCTGCATGCGACAATCTCTATACAAAATCAAAATGTTTCCATACAGCAAATAATGCAACGTGTGATAATAGCGTTTGCTTTTGACTGAACGATCTTTCTGTATAAAAGCTTTTGGAGCTGGCCAAATTTGGGGATGTAACACTAACCATGGCACATGCCCACTCTGGGCTGATGGACGGCCTTTTTCCCACTTTTCTGAAAGTCTGATCAGATTGATCAGCGCAAAGGGAGCGTTTACACCTACTTCAGGAATGAGGCTATCAGGCAGCAACAAAACGCCGCGTACAAACAGAATTTCAATATGTAAATGACAATGCGACTGATCCCATCACAAATCAGTCAGACGTTAAATGCGTTGCAATATCCATCTCACCAATGCAAGGTCAGGCGCGCTCTCTCGTACAGAAAAAGGAAGCGATTGGAAATGTGAGTGAGAGACAGATTCATGCTTAAAATAACGATTCAGCTCGATGCGCGAGGCCCTGGATGACACAAAATCCAGATTACCAGACTACATCTACAAAATCTACAAAATACCATGATTGCTGCTGAAAGATCATTTTATTAAATTGCGAAATCCAAGTAAATAGTAGGGTTCCACTATGATACTACTAAAGATGAATAGGGGGGGGGGATGGGGGCAAGACAGTTGAATTTATTTTTGTCGTGTGCTTGCCTTCCACGGATAGTGGCTCAAGGAAATTGACTGGCTTGCCCCTTGGGCGCATTTTAACATATGGAAATGACCAAGGGTTTATGCGATAAATCAACGCCCTGTTCATGCTTCACTCCTCTCATTTTCCCACTAGCTCTGGCAGTTCATCAGCAGATCTGTTTTCCTGCAACTCTTGTCCAGCGCTACTGTCATATTGAAAAAAGGGCTTTATGGGCATTTATGGTTTACCAGCGAGATTAGCACTTAGTTAAAACGCCTCTCGTGCACTTTGTGTTAATGAGAGAGCGTGCCAGTGTGTTCGTTCATCTTTGCTTAACTTTAACTAGAAAGAGTTTTTAGGATAAAATGGGCATTATGTGACTTTTGTTGTCATTTCTTTATTAATAAAAATAGGTTTTCCGCATGCATTCCGCATGCATTCCAACGTGATAGATTTCAAGACTATTTCAATACATTACATTATCTGACCAAATGTGTTAAAACGTTTCGTTTTAGTGCTCAAACAGCACCTGTCACTCATTATTGAGCATTTAATAAACAATAGGTCTATTTTATGGCTACTTTTGTTCAAATCAATTGCAGCGTTATTATTGCACATTATTATTGCACGTTATTCATATTTTTAATTTATACAGTGTGCATTTACTTCTATATTATCTTTAAACTTCTTTTCAAAATGATTACAGTACAAATTGAGGCATATTTTACTGATTTAATCCAAATACGTAAAAATGAAAAAGTAAGCAATAAACAATTTTGCCCAAATATTTATTTGCCTCTTTATCTTGTTTTATATGCTATGTTGCAATTGTTAAGAACTCCATACTCGGTGGTTCAGATTGGACTCATTTCAGGCCCAGGATGGAATTAAATCGGCCTTGTCTTATTGCTAGTTATAAATTAAATGGCATGCATGTACCTGGTATATGGTTGTAATCATGATATCATCCTACGCGTTCCTCTGGGAAAGCATCTTTGAATCGCGGTTGAGTAATTAAACATGTAAAATGACACTATAAAAGTGCATTACTATCGAAATTATTTTATCGCTTCCAAAGCATGTTTCATTTATAAAAAAAAAAAAAGACCCTCCAAAAAAGAGCATCAGTGCAAACTATTTCTTCACTTTGTCCAATGTCACAAAAACAGAAATTTTATTTGACACAAGAAATCAGACTGATCGTCAAATGAATTAGACCTTTTCGGGTCGCCTGTGAAAGACTTTGACCACCTTAAGTCTACATATGCCACTAAATAAACGTTTTACCTCAAAAGGACGGAGAGGGGCGAAATTGGGAATGATCTTAAAATCCCTGGTAAATCAAGCCTTGGCTTCTTTAAGGAATTTTAAGCTCCAGCAGTTCAGACACATTCGCGGACCGAAATTAATATTAATGGCTAGATTTCACAATGTGGCGTTATCACACTGCGCGATGGTGGGCATGCCATCTGGGTTTTGGCAGGTATTAGATATAATCAAAGGGATTACGTCTCTGTGGAAGAAATTATTAACGTTGGTACTGGTTCTTCTACGAAAAGCAAAGGCGTGTGAGTGTGTTAAAAAGAAGAAAAAAAAGAGGAGAGACGGAGAAAATCAGATTACCTGTGAGACTACATGTGGACTCATGCTGTAAGATATAAAGACTACAATTAGGCTATTGTAAGAAGAAAAAAAGCTTTAAAAAAAACAAGTAAAATACACACACTCGATATTATTGCGTGACTGTTGTTATGCTATATCAAGGTGACGCGCTTCACAAGTTCATGCCAGGATTCTTGTAGTATTATTAATCTTACATTAATAAGATGATGAATGGAAGTACACTAGGGACGTCAGTCGTTTATCTGTTAAGGCTTACGTTTATGTTCATTTCATGTTCATAGATTGTGCATAGAAGCTGTAACCTATAAGTTATTACAGAAATGAGCTTGCTAAAGCTTTAACAGAACCTAAAACCATGAATATATCCGTAAGGCATATTATAAACATCTTCAAACAGACCTGCAACAAACATATTAATAACACAATTTACATCCCCGTTATAAATAATCCACTCGAAACCAAATGGAATATCCAATAAATCCAATAATTGTTTATTCAGTGTTATTGATATCCAGTTGCTCTTAATCTAAGTTTAGCATGAAAGGCAATATGGCAGCAATGTAAAGTATTTAGCATTCAATAACCCGTGACATAAAAACTCTAACATTTTTAGGCTAAGACACAAGCTAAAATAGGCCCTATGAGAAATATTTACATTAATGCGTTAAAATTAACTAATTTTGATAGACACACTACAATTAATAATAAATGTTAATTATACACGCGGGATTAAAGGATAAAAACTGTTTACTGATGATGGACAAGAATCGCGGAGTTTGGGAGATTCAGGGAGAAAAAAGCAATATGTCGTGCTCCAGGCTCCCTCTAGTGTTCAGAATTATGATGACAAGGAATTCCGCAAGACTTCACAAAAAGAAATGAGAGAAGTGAATTAACCAACTTGATTTTTTACGACATTATTGAGCGTTAGATTAATCAACGGTGTAAAACATAAAACACGACTTATTACAAAGATATATGTTTGGGATTTAAAACTTAAATCTGGTTCTTTATTCAACCGTGAAGGCACGTTCTTCGTCTATTTTTTTCTTTATCTTACTTTTTTTTTTACAGCGGAGTTACGTGTAAACATTTTTGCTATTCAGTTGCTTGGTAATTCTATTCATTATTTTAAAATTTAAAAAAAAAGACTACAAAACGCACTGCATTGTGACCATGTATTGCACGGAGAAGACGACTTCAAGAATTTAGACAGTTAAAATTTATACAATTATTATTCATTTGTTCTTAATAAGGATGATGAGGAAGATGATAATCATCAATAATAAGGCAACATGAAAATCAATGCAGTGCTATGAACACTTCAAACCAAATACCTTTATATTACAAAATGATAAATATTCATTAATGTATGCCTGTTTTGGCCGATTTGCACGAATTGATGTGTAATGTAATTATAAAAACAGCCAAAGTTTAAAGAAATCTATATCTTTTACATATTTGTATGCATTGTTCATTCGAAAATGTAAAATTTATGACCATTTAAAATGTTATTTTGTTGCCTCCAATGACAGCCTTAAATCTCGACCCACTCCCACTTAGCTACTGAACATGAATATTTCAATCACTAGTGCTTTGTTATTAATACAACGAAATATGTAAAAAAAAAAAAAAAAAAAAAAAATCACAATTCAGAGATGCAGTGTATTTGCAATCTCTACCGAATTTCTTAGCATAGGCTACCCCTTATCCAGCAATAATTTGGCAATCTGATTGAATTGATATAATTTAAATCTGACTGGAATTCTGTTTGCTATAATTGCTTCAGAACCATGGACAGCGACTCTTGCGAATGGTTCCCACAGCCACACAAACTCTGGCATTGTATAAGCTTGTCTGTAAACACGGGAGACATGCTCAGGAAACACATTGGTTTTATGGCTCACGATACTGCAGAATTTATTTTTTTAATTGCCTTTTTACTATAGCGTGCTGATAACCAACAATAACATTTTATTTTATCTTTCAACTTGACAACGCACTGATTCCGATGACTATGCCTTCAGACTCTACATATGGCTATGTTGCACATTGGTTAAAGGTTTTAGGTTTAAATACCTAAAAATAAACATTCAATCATAATTTTCTCACCCACATGTATTCCAAAAAATTTTTCGGTGAAACATAGAGGGCCTTTTGAGAAAGGTCTGCGTTGTTTTTTGTTTATTTGTTTGTATGTTTTTTTTTTCTCCATACAAGGAAAGTCAATGGGTACCGAAATGGTTTGGTTACCAAAATTATTCAAAATATATTATTTAGTGTTCTACGGAAGAAATAAATTTATAAGGAATTAGAATGACATGAGAGTGAGTAATGGGGTTGAATAAATCATTTTGGGGTTAACTATACCTTTAAGAGTAGAAACACCTCCAGTTATTTACCTGTTGCAAAAAATAACAGAAAAAAGAAAAGAAAAGGTTTTACTATATGTAGAAGTTTAGTATTGTCTGGTTAAAATACAACATTAAAGACGGTATTCGTGATATAATATTTTATCCTATTGTATTTATCTCTTTGTCGGAATTATATTCATTTCCAATTATATTCTTTCTGTGTGTGTGATTTATTCAGTGTCTTTGTTCAAATGGACATTTATTTTCTGCTTCGAGCACTTCCTTTGTCAATGATGTTCCGCCAATCTAAAATAAAGTGAACAGTATTAGAGAGTGAAATTTGAAATTTGTGCTATAATATTAAAGACATAAATAAAATGTTGTTGTCCTGGTCGTTTCTTGGAAAATGAGTGAAGGTAGTAATGTAGACTACACACACACACACACAAATATATATTAAAGCTTAATTAACGAAGTGAAGCTGCGTCTTTTCGACACGTTTAGGCAGACACAAGATCCAGTAGTATAAACATAATTTGGAATGTTCAAAATAAGTGCAGTCACTGAATGAGCAAGTAATTTTTAAGAAGTCACAATTTTTTTTTCACAAGTCGCCTTGAAGATACTGATTAGATTGTTTGTCTTCAAGTTAATGGAACAGAGAAATTGTGAATTTGTGACATTATCCTGTACAAAACTTTGTTATATACAGTCTCTCTCTCTCTCTCTCTCTCTCTCTCTCTCTCTCTCTCTCTCTCTCTTTCTCTCTCTCTCTCTCTCTCTCTATATATATATATATATATATATATATATATATATATATATATATATATATATATATATATATATATATATATATTATTATTATTATATATTTCATAGAATTATTTTTTGAAAGATCATGAGGTTTTGTTCAAAAATGGTTCAGAATACAAAAACACAATTATAATGATAATAATAAAATAATAACAATAATAATGTAGACCGGTATATTATAGTGCCAACGCTAAAAATCATAATAATTAGAACAGCAGAGTCAACAGTACTGAGAACTCTCACTCCACATATGCTCTATAGAGTTGAGTGTGCTGCTCACTGGAGAGCAGCTGGACGTCATCACGCCACGCCACTGGCATGGAACCACGAGATGGTGCTGTGGATAAACGATCACGCACAGCACACTTATTCTTCAGAACAATCTTGCCAAAAGTCTGGCTCGTGTCTAATCGATTCAGTCACAACATATGCTATTGCTCTATTACGCTTCATCAAAATGGAGCAGATACAGTCTATTATAACCCTTAATGAATGTGTGTTTGTGTGTGCGTGTGTGTGTGGGGGCATGTTTTTTGTGACATATCAGGACACAACTCTGTATAATGACATGGGTATGACACAGGTATTACAAGCAGAGGGTGACTTATGGGGACATAACCCATGTCCCCATTTTTCAAAACGCATATAAATCATACAGAATGAGGGTTTTTTGAGAAAGTAAAAATGCACAAACAAAGTTTCCTGTGAGGGTTGGGGTTAGGTGTAGGGTTGGTGAAGGGCGATAGAATATACAGTTTTTACATTATAAAAACCATTATGCCTATGGGATGTCCCCACTTTTCACAAAAACAAACATGAGGGCTCCCTCACAAAGGCATGATTATATTTGGGGTCTGTGGCAAGATTGAAAAGCCCTGCCCAATACCATTCATTTAGCAGTGAACTATATCTTCAAGTCAAATATCCAATCACCAGCCATTGTTATATATACACACACACATACCCACATTTACAAACTTAAAATCTATCACTTCACAAGTAAGCAACAAATGAAGCAGCCATACATACATAGAGTAAACTCCATATGACACAGACAAATGTCCATTGTTATTTGATAAATAACACTTCAACCAATCAATAGTGTTCCAAACAGAGTTTCAGTGTCGATATTGCCACATTTTAAAAAATGGACAAAACTCCTGGGATGTAGCCTACTTACGCAGCACTGGTCACGTGATCCGGCAGTCGCAGCTTCTGCTCGCTAGTGGGCGGCATGTTGTCACAAATGATCTTTGTGAGTTTACTTTTTGTCCAGGCCAGTACCGGTGGAAGGGTTTTTTTTGTTGTTGTTGTTGTTTTTCGTAACCCAACTTTAAAATATGTGTCCATACAAGGCAACTTTCAAAAATAAACCCAATCCTAGAAATATCCACTAGAATAAATAAATACATTTTCTCCTCTGGATTAATACTTTATTAATACCAAAGAGTGCAGATTTAATACTTTTGAAAGATGACCGTGTCTGTCAGATCGCAAGCTACGTTGCTCGCACTAGTCCAATAAAACCGTGATTGGTATTTGAAAACATTCATCCGAGGGTATCAGGGCGCAGAGCATGTCGGGAGATGTCTGTCCGCTGGGCGCCATATTGGAGCAACAACTATTGTTATAAATTGAGACGGGGCTGCTGCTGGCTAAGTTTACATGTTTTCTGCGTGTTTGTTCTGAAAATATTTGGATATTTCTACGCAAGGTCATGAAAGAGATGTCAACGTAAGTGTTCCGTGCTTCACAGTGATAACAGTAGGTTAAACGAGTTAGTGGTTGAGGAAAAATGCAGTGCTAGGCTAGTTTAGCCAGTTTACTGAGATCACGGCAAGAGAATGCAGGCTGTAGCGAAGAAGCGGCCTGAATGTGTGTGTTTTTATTATTATCATTTAAAAAAACAATCGTATAAGTTACATAACAGTAATTAAAATACGCATGTTTTGTAGTCAACTGCATTTATTAAGTAATATTTTGGTGGTGTTGGCCAAGTAGTCTTGTCTTTGTTTACACAAACATTGCGCAATGCTGGTGGATGTAAACGAGGGTCTTGTAGTTCTTGTTTACGTTTCACTGAACAAACCGTATTTGAATACAGAAGTACAATGTGGTCCTACATTATTTATAGTTTTTTTATGTATTATATACATGTTTGTATTGTGCGTGTGTATTACTCACACACGCGCAATCCGTCATACATACACTTTTCTTTTACATTTCATGTATTCAGTGCTGTCTTAAATTCTGATTAGAGAATGCTCATAAGCAAAGTGCTCATGTTCTGTTGTTGTACTTGTTCTGAGCTCCGTACTATTTGATATTGTAATATTCAGTATGTCAACAGTGCAGCATGGGCCTATTATTCATGTCATATTTTCATTTGCAGGACTGGTAACAGTACGCTTGGCGGGCAGCAGCCTCGGAAACATTATGGCATCACATCTGCAATCAGCCTGGCCTTTCCCAGAGAGATAGACCATATCTACACTCAGAAGCTTACTGAGGCTATGAAACCATTTGGAGTATTTGAGGGTGAAGATGAACTCAATCACAGGTGAGGGTCACTGCTTTCCAGTGGTTAGATATGTTGCTATCCATTGCTTTCCTTTCTGTTGCTAACTGTGTAGCATCTTTGATGAAATTACTAACATAAACCTTTTGAAGTAATCTTTGTATCCTTACCGGGTAATATCTGTCAGACTGTGTAGTGGTTTTTTTATTTTATTTATTTATTTTTTTTGGTAGACCTTGACTGTGATTGTTTGGAATTATGATAGCAATTAACCATATCTTATCCTGCTAATTTTTCTCAAAAATATAGTGCCTTAAAGCAAAGAACACTACAAGAATTAAATGAAAAGTTTGAAGATTTTCACCAGCTTTGTATTGCCACACAGCAGAATGTGTAAATGAAATTTGTACTCGTGCTTCTGCATTTTTGTTTCCCTGCCCATTGACAATCAAAATAACAAAGAAAGCTTGGATGGCAATGATCCCTGTGCATTACTGGTGTTGAAGTTTCCCTTTTTTTGTGTGTGGGTAAAGGTAGCACCACATCCTTTTTCTGTTTTCTCAAGTCATGTAGCACCTATTTAAAGTTCTAGTTTTATTAAAATTCCATCTTGTCAGTGGTGAATTGGCCAATTTTACATGTTTTAATCTACAACATTTAATCACTACTCTGGTGTGTGAAGTCATGAGGCATGTTAACACAGATTGGTTTGCTATCTGGCTGACAAGTTTTCAAGTCCTGTAGAACTGATGCACAAGTGGAAATTAAAAATCATTATACCATAATTCAAACAACATGCCATCATATTGTGATATCATAGTAGAGCTAATAGGGACTACCCGATCAAAATTATTGTCTCCAGTTGGATTGCTTGGTGTCCTAATGGAGACCCGACTTCAAGGGAAGACCTGATTTCTCACAAAAACTTTTTAAATATCTTACCATACCCTGGTGTCTTAAGTTAATTTGCTTTGCAAGCAGTAGAAAACCAAGACCATTAAGACATTGTGTAAAACAGTCATGTTACAGCCTTTTGAAAGCGTTTTATTTTTTTTTTTTTTACTTTATCCTCATATTTAACTAAATTTGTTTAGATTAACTTCTAATGTTTATTTACATTAATTTACAATTATTTTGATTTGTATATTATTCATATATATATTACAGTTAGTTTGATTTGTTGCTGGTTTAAACTAAATATCCCTTGACTTGGATTGCAATATTAGGTGTATAATTTGTTTCCCACAAATTTTGTTTATGTGTTTTATAGGCTTGCAGTTCTTGGGAAGCTGAATTCATTTGTGAAGGAGTGGATTGCAGAAATCAGTGATTCAAAGGTAAAAAAATATTGCAGGTCTCTTGACCTGATCACTAAAGCCCCTTTCACACTGCACGTCGGACCCGCAATATTTCGGGAACATTGCTGGGTCGCCTTCTGTGTGAAAGCAACCACGTCCCGGAATTGATTACCAAATTGAACCCGGGTCGGGGACCTAGTAACATTGGGGGGTTCGGCCCGGTACGAGCGCTGTGTGAACAAAAGCCAGATCTAATTCCGTGTCGAAGTGATGACGTGCGTTATCGCGCGACTCTTTTACCGGCTGTTTTGAAGGAAGATCAACATTCGCGACGAAAACATATGTGCAAACTGTAATGAAGCAGAGACCAGTTTGTTCCTCACTTTCCACGCTGACACAGAGATTGTTTGCTTGCTTCAGTGAAAGTATAACGTGCCTAGCGTTTTCGACTTGTACATTACATGTCACGCGCTGATGTCACGTGTCGTTACGGGATCTTCAAGGTTTGTGTGTGAAAGCACGCACATATACCGGGTCATCACTGGCAGTGTGAAAGTGCAAAATCTAGCGACCAGGGAACAATTGCAGGAACACTTTACCCCTGTATTTGCCGGAATGGCAGTGTGAAAGGGGCTTAAGTTACATGATGAGATGCTTTTCTGAATCCTCCCTTTTCTCCTCACAGAATCTTCCACTGTCATCAGTAACAAATGTTGGTGGCAAAATCTTTACTTTTGGGTCATATAGGTTGGGAGTGCACACAAAAGGTACATTTATTGAACTTGATTGTACTGTAGAGCAGCAGAATGAACGTTAAAGATCTGCAAACGTAAATCAGGAAGGGCTTCACAGTTATAAAGGGTTATATGTACTGTATTGTGCATATCAAATTGTTTTTTTTTTTCTTTAGGTGCTGATATAGATGCTTTGTGTGTTGCCCCACGTCACATTGAAAGAACTGACTTTTTTTCATCCTTCTTTGAAAAACTAAAACGGCATGATGAGATTAAGGATCTACGTGTGAGTACCTTTTTCTTTTCCTAAGTTTTTATCTCTGCCACTGCTTTGTTTAAAGAGTGGCTTTTATTCCTTTTCAGGCTGTGGAGGATGCATTTGTACCAGTCATCAAGTTCAAGTTTGATGGAATTGAGGTAAAACCGTTGAAGAAGTGTTTGATATGCAGCCTGGTTGATATTTAGTTTTGAACTTTTTTTTTTTTTCCTCCTCCACCCAGATCGATTTGCTGTTTGCCAGGCTCGCTCTACAGTCAATTCCTGATAACCTGGACCTGAGGGGAGACTCTCTCCTCAGAAACTTGGACATCAGATGTATTCGCAGTCTAAATGGTAATACCCTCTAAGATTTTATTTAAATGTCAAATGTTTCTTTTTACAGCTTTAATTTTTTATTTTTGTGTTTTGCAGGTTGCCGTGTTACAGATGAGATCCTATATTTGGTGCCTAATAAAGAGAACTTCAGATTAACATTGAGAGCAATTAAATTGTGGGCCAAACGTACGTCTGATTTAAACTTTTTGTCTTGTTTGAAATCGAGACTTCTGATCTCTTTTGTTCTAAATCTTGGCTTGATGTGCTAAAATCAAGACTGCAATTCAATGACATGTTTTTTTTTTTTTTTTTTTTAAAGGCCGTGGAATCTATTCCAACATGCTAGGCTTTCTTGGTGGAGTTTCCTGGGCAATGCTCGTGGCCAGAACTTGTCAGCTCTATCCAAATGCTGTTGCCGCCACACTTGTGCACAAGTTCTTTCTGGTCTTCTCTAAATGGTGAGGTCACAGCTCATTGTGTTCATATGGTGGAACTGAAACTTCACGTATTGTTTTGTTGATAATGTCTAATCCTTTCATGCAGCCATGGAATATCCACAATCCCACCCCCACCCCCACCCCCCTAACTGCATTTCTGGTCTAATTTTACTTCATCAGGGAATGGCCAAACCCTGTGCTTTTAAAACAACCTGAAGACAGCAATTTGAATCTGCCAGTCTGGGATCCACGGGTTGGTATTCTTATGTTCATTGTAATGAAATGCAGTTTTCTGGACTTTTCACTATACAGTTTGTCATTTTATTTTTAGGTGAATCCATCAGACAGGTATCATCTGATGCCAATTATCACTCCTGCATATCCACAACAGAACTCTACCTACAACGTGTCCACTTCCACACGCAGCATCATGAGTGAAGAGTTCAAGAATGGTGTGTGATTGTCTCTTATTGGCCATTTCTCTTGACTATTTGCTAATTTTTCTACATTTCCTTTTTTAAGGTCTCACTGTTACAGATGAAATTCTTCAGGGTAAAGCCGATTGGTCCAAGTTGTTTGAACCTCCCAACTTTTTCCAGAAGTACAAGTAAGTGGATATCCAGAGTGTCATATCAAAGATCAGTTAAATCAGTCTTTAATGTTGGTTGTTTTCTTTGCAGGCATTACATTGTCCTCACTGCTAGTGCATCCACTGAGGAAAACCACCTAGAGTGGTAGGTGCAAAAAAAAATGTTTCATGGATTTATTTTTTATTTTTTTTTATTTTAACTATTAATAGTAATGATTTTTGTGTTAGAGACTTAAAAAAAAGTTTGGCTTGCTACAGGTTAAAAATCTACCTCAGTTAATGTTGTGAACTATAGGGAGTCCCATTACTTACACATTACTGTAATATAGGAACCCAAATTATTATATTCAATTGCTATTTAATTTTGGATTTAATAATCAACATTTAAATAAAGAAATAAATTATATGCAATCATGTAAATTCCACATTCCAAGGCAGTTTACATTCATTTCTAAATCTAATTATAAAATTAGTATTAATTGATGCTGTATAATCATATACACAGTGGATGTTAAAATGGTGTTTTTGATAGATTGATTTAACCCCTTACCTGTCACTCACGTTTTTAAGATAGACTTGAATGTGCATGATACAAACCTAAATTTGTATAATTCATGACTGAAAACAATTTGTAACATGATATTGATGTACCATTTACATGGTAATTCAATGTCTGATTTAAAAATGGGTTTTAAAAGATGAATTTTGAGATTAAGTTTTCGTTTTATATATAATTTCTGATGATTTCTAAAATTTGATAGAGAAAAAGGCAACGAAGAAGTCTTTTTTTGTTGTTGTTTTTTTTAAACAAAGGATTCAAGATTTTTATTTGTCACATATACAATTATATATAGCATATATAACCAGCAGTGAAATGTGAGTCAGGTCCGCTCCATGGACAGTGCAATTATTAAAGTATACAATACAAATATACATAAATATAGCTATGTAAGAATGAAATAAAAGTAAACAATAAAAATAAGAATAAAATATAAAAAAAGATGTATATTGTAGAATTAAATATAGAACGCAAAATAATGTGCATGAAAATAATGTGCAAAGGTCAAGGCTCCTGTTATAATGTAGACTTTTGAGGGTGTCATAAATTAAACTATTACTTTTCCTACAATAATTTTTTTTAACAAAAAACATTGGTAAAAATATATATTTGGGAGTCTTAGATCTTTCCAACAATAATATAGTTTGTCTAGATTAGATTTGATTGTAATAAAGTGAAGTAAGCGTAGGCATCCCGTATTCGGGACGGGGTGACAGCTTAGGGGTTAAATATACATTAAATAATTGGACATCACCGACAGGTAAAATATAAATAATGAATATATTCGCTAATATTTACACAAATGCTCAGTCTTTCCTGAGGTAAATGTAATGCTTTGTGATATTTTCTTTTCCTCACAAGCTATTGTGTTGACGTCTTTCTGTGGTTGATTGAGCGATTACATGACACGAGATGTCCGCGTAGCCATCACGCCACATCAAAGAGTGACAAAATTACATCTGTTGTTTGAACTTCCTGAATTATAATTTTTTTTTTTTTTAATTGCGGGAATTTAAAAGATGAGACTTTGTCTTCTATCAACGGTAACCGTATTTAAAACTGGATGTTTCAAATTTGATTCGGCACATGCAGTGGTTAAAACAACGCTGTATCGGTTCTATACACAAGCATACAGAAAATGTTAAATACATGTACGGAACCATTACACCCGTAGTGTTCAACATTTTGCTAATTCTCTTTCTACACACTCTAATCAGTTCTCTGGTGTAAAAAAAACAAAAAACTAATTTGGGTTCTGGGTATGGAATCACAGAATCTTCATATAATGATGTTCTGGCCTCAACAGGATTGGACTGGTTGAATCAAAGATAAGAGTGTTGGTTGGAAATTTGGAGCGCAATGAGTACATCACCCTTGCCCATGTCAACCCACAGTCTTTTCCTGGGTCAAAAGAGAATCACAATGAGTAAGTAACGGATGGGTGGGTGGCATGACCTAAATGTTTATCACCATGATGGTATGACGTAGTGTTTGTTTATTTCATTAATTCATAGCAAAATAAATACATAAGATTTATACAATTTTATCACATGACATGCAGAATTATAGCTATTATGTGGCCAGTTGACACCGCACAGACAAAACATCAACAGACATGTTGGCTGTTTCGATTTTGAATTTTATCATGATCACACTGCCCCAGCAGACACCCACAAACTTTGAGTCAAGTAATTCTGACTTTTATTGGGGGGGCTTATAATCCTGTAACCAACATGAAAAGTTTACTGTTATCAATTTCTTTGCATGTCATTCTTCGCCTGAAAAGACATTGAATAAAACAAAAAGCTATGGGTGAAGCCGTGATTGCTGCTATGGAGAAAACTTGAATATATGCAGACAACTGTACTGCAGTCCCTAATCCGTTTCGGTTTGCCATTTTTTGGATATTTTGTTAATCATGCCAGGCATATGTTTGCAGTCTTGAATCATCGTCATGGCAACGGTTCGTGGTCGGGTCAGTTTACGTCAGAGTTTGTTGGAAAATCATATCACACTTCTCCGACATTTCACTGCCCAACAAATGCTGATTGAACATGTTCACTTGGGTTAAAACAAACTTTTCTACCAGAACATATCTACCATTGTACTGTATTTCTATTGTATTGCCATCCTGCTATAATAAACATGAGGCTAATGTTTTGTGTGTAAAATTTGATTTTAGTAATATGCTCAGGGTTTCAGATCTGCTTCCTAAATTACCTTTAATCAACGCTTTATACTACCCATACTTATTTTGGGGCCAAGGAACCGTACTAAAGTGAATGAGTGCTCGGCCAGTGGGAGTTCATTTCAAAAGGCCTGTATATACAGACTGCTCAACTGACCTTTTAGATCTCAAAAATCTGTAATAAATTTGCACGCTTTTTTTTTCACAGGAATGAATTTGTGTCCATGTGGTTCATTGGAATCAGCTTCAAAAAACTGGACAATTCAGACTGTGTGAATATTGACTTGACCTACGACATCCAGTCCTTCACAGATACTGGTAAGCTGCTCAGCCTCTGTTGTTTTCCACCATGCTCATGTCCTGTGGATGTAGTTGTGGAAACTTGGTGTCTTTTAAAGTCTAAAAGCAGTGTTTTATTGTAGTTTACAGGCAGGCAAGCAATATCAATATGCTAAAGGATGGCATGACTATTGAGGCCACACATGTGAAGAAGAAACAGTTGCATCATTACCTGCCTCCTGAACTTGTGCAGAGGAAGAAAAAGGTAAAAAAACAAAAAAAAAAGTGTTTAAAAAAAAAAATAATTTTCTTAGTCTCTAAAAAAGCTGAACTGCATCCCATGTCTCTTTTGGGCAGAGTTTGGGAGAAATAAACCGGAGCTCAAATGGTGGTGGGTCAAAGCGCTGCTCTCTAGATGGCAGTCAGCTTGACAGCTCCAGGGACACAGATATCGGCACCCCATTCAGCTCTCCTACACCAGTCAGCAAACCATGCCAGCCAGTCTCCACACCTGAAGACAGGTAGTGTCACTGATCAGACAAAATATTTGTGATTTAAGCTAATTATATTATATGATTCTCAGGAATTTCTAAAAGATTGCAAGATCTAATGCCACCTGACTCCAATACCTGAAATGTCATTTTCAGTTTATAGTATCACTGTTGACTGCCAGCAAGCCTTTTGAAGTTCTAGAGGTTGAAACAGAAAACAAGACGTTTACTCTACTCTATTCTTAGATATTAGTAGAGATATTACTCTACTCTTTCCGCTTCAGTGTGGAAATTATAAATGTCACAAACTGCATGTAGAGTGTCATGTTTTTTTGTGGTCAAGCTAATTTTATGGCCTCATTTTCAAGCATGAGAAATTTTTAAATAAGAACAACATGTCAGAATGCTGTTATTTACAATAACTTAAATCGCTGGCAGTGTCTTATAGCAATGTTTTAATTAGTTTCTGTATGAACTTTTCTTTATTTCCCTTTTTTTTTTTTTTTTGTCAGTAGTATCACCCCACCCAAGCATCCAGTCCTTGTTTTCATAGACAGCCCAACAGCATCAGAAGTTTCTCCTCCAAAACCAGAACAGGGAATGTCCATTCCAGTCATCGGATCCAGTAAGTGCTATCATAGACATACTTGTTCCTGTTTTTTATTGGAGAAACTATTTTTTTAATTTTTTTTGCATTCATTCTGATTCCACTCATCTAGTGTAATTTTTTTGTTTTGTTTTGTTTTTCCCCAGAGCCCATCACCACTCCAGTTGCCAAGCTCCCAGCACCTCCCGCTGGCAACACCATTCCTACAGTGGTTGGCCGTAGTGTGATACCACGTATTACCTCTTCCTGCCCTAGCCCCACTGAACTGCCCAACAGTGTGAATGGAGCACCAAAGAGACCTCACTCTCCATCTCTGGAGGATCCACCTAAGAGGCACAAAGATACAGAGGTGCTAAGATCTTTATAAAATACACAAGTCAAGAAATCCATTACAATTGATCAGTCTTTCTGTGGATCACTAATATAAAAATGCTTAATCCAAGTCTAAAAAATTTCCAAGCACGACTTAATATGTGAATGAATGAATTCTCTTTTGCTTCAGGTGTTTTCTGATGACTCTGCATTTAAAGAGCCGTACCCTCCTAATATTAATGGCTCTGACTGTGAAGAGAGGCCAGCAGTGGTGAGGGTTTTTTTTTCTCTCAGGTTTATTGCATTATTCTCAGGTGTTGACCATAATTGGCACATTTCACTAAAACGGTTTTCTTGCATCAACACAATAAGACCTTACCCAATTTTTGTGCTAAAAAGTTTTTTTTTTTTTTTTTTTTTTTTTTGACACAGGAAGATCTTTCAGCAACCAAACCTATGCCAATACCAACCATTGATACATCGAGATCACAGGTGATTGACATAGTAATCATCATAATTTGAAGTCCACATCTAAATTGAAATGATTTTTTTACTGTATTTTGTGTTTTCAGAGACTACCCAGTAAAGAGCTTCCTGATGCATCTTCCCCAATTCCCACAAGTAACATCCGTGTGATTAAAAATTCAATCAGGCTCACCCTTAACCGATAACAGTGAGCTATCTACAGGTGCCATGAATTGTTACTGTTGCTGCCACTCTTGGGTTTGCCCTTTTAATCTATTTTTTCCCTCTTCTTCAACATCTTTCTGCACAGGTTGTCCCTTAAAGAGTGGAACCACACTTGTGTAACAGCAGTGCTGCTTTTAAACTGCTACTGATATTTGGCTGATCTTCCTGCTTGTTACAGAGTTAGTGTAAAGTATAGATTTTTTTTATGCCTTACTGCGTCAGAATGCTTTCTTAAACGTCTATCTGAGCTTTTGAAAAAAATTGTACAGTAGATGTAGTTTGTATATAACTTTAAAAATCATTGTTAGTCTTTCTATGTCACCGTAATGTAGTTTTTATTAACAAAAAAAAGTTACAAAAAAAAATTGTCCTGTTTGTCACTGTAAATGAGATTCTTCATTGTATGTACGGAGGTTTTCCTTGCAGTCTTTTTGCAGTCTGTATTGGTTCTGGTACAGTTTCTGGGAGGACCTTTTGTGTGGGGTGCATATGTGTGTATAGATGGACCAGCATTAGTAACTAAAAACCATGACTCCATTACCTTTCACAGTAAATGCTGCTGCCACTCTATAGTTTTGTTAACCACTCAGAACAAAAGAAAAGTATTAGATCAGAGGTTTGGATTTGTTGGGCCAAAATTGAAAGGCAAGTTTGGTTTTACAAAGAGTTTGCGATTGTTTGCTAAATTATAACAGAGTCAGTGTTGGTTTTTGCGTGTGCATGATTGTATTTCCCTGCATCTAGGGCATCACCCCTGCGCCTCCCATGGAGGTCTGAATGGCAATGTCTCCTGAATTTCAAGAACAGAGACTAAATAACATTTCTGCCCTCTTTCCTTGATTTTTTTTTTCTCCCCCTCTCCTCTTCTTTCCACTAGCTACTGTCCTCCCCTTTTGGGGTGTACAGAGAACATAAACTTAATGTTCATTTTGGGGTTTCTTAACATTTTATTTATTTGTACCATTATCATTTTTATATCACAGGTATTGCAGTTGAACTTCTTATTCCTCTAGTCATTTAGTTTCATCTCGGTTTGAATCTTCCTGTTACCTGTAGGACAATTAAAAAAAAAATCTACTTGTCATTCTTTTTGTAGGGCAAAAGTTGTATTTGAAAGGGTATTTTTGTATGTATTGTAAGCTGCATTCTTTACATTTAAGAACATAAATTCACAAAACCCCAAAATGGCTCCTGTGGTGTTATTTTTTTTTTTTATTTCCTCCAAAACATTTGTGTGTTATATACCTATTCTTTACCTAATGAAGGCTATCATGTAAAGTCTCATTGCCTGGCATGACGTAATCAACTATGGGCGATCCCTGTGACGTACATCTT
Organism: Carassius auratus; assembly: GCF_003368295.1. Classification (NCBI taxonomy): domain Eukaryota; kingdom Metazoa; phylum Chordata; class Actinopteri; order Cypriniformes; family Cyprinidae; genus Carassius; species Carassius auratus. The sequence continues at coordinate 11,628,896 of NC_039255.1, forward strand.
ATAAAGGTAAACAGTAAACACACGTCACGTTAACCATTAAATTCAAATAGGTGCTTCAACTCCAAGATATAAATAAGCTTATGAGTACATATCTTTGTAATTAGTTCGATTCAAAGCTTAATTTATGTCTAAGTGTTATCCTGTTTGTTGTTGGACGTAAACTTCCTTGTTCGTGGGAGATTCCCCACTGCGTACAGGGGATTACCCTAACAAGTTTAACAGTTGCGTGAACTTAAGCAAATATCCTAAAAGCGGCGTCCATTTTAAAAACAGTTTGAGCGACTGGTCATTCAGTCTTGAGTTAATTTTTTTTTCTTTCAAAAGTTTATCATTTTCAAGGAATAGTTCACCAGTAGTTCTGATCCTAATGCTGTTCCACAAGCTTTATTTCTTTCTAACGAGGACCCACAAAAAGATGTTAAGCAAAATGTGAGGGACTGACCTCAGGACTGATTTTTTTTTTTTTCTTCCCCATACATTGAAAATGACTGGTGAATGGAGCTGTCATTTTCAATAATGTCTCCTTTCGTGAACGAAATACACGATGGATTGGAACAACATAAAGGCGATAGTATTCGTGGGATTTCAAAATCTCAAAACGTGTGTTGGTTGAAATGGAAAGTACAGTAAACATTAATTATTTCAAGCACCTTGACGTTTCTCATTTTCTTTCTAGCTAATTTGAATGTGACGTCGCCCTATATGCACATCCCTCGTTTAATTGGATGTCCTAAAGGGTATGGCAAGCCTAATTAACATATTTAAATGGTATCTATTTTTGTTTGTAGTACTTATTTGGTATTTACTATGTAAACCAGAAGTGACTGATACCTGCTCAGTTAGAAACCATGTAAGGAATAACTGATGACTGGTCAATAACAACGTGGGTGAGCAAGAGGAAAATAGAGACAAATTAGACATTAAATAATAGACATTTCTAATTTAAGCAATGCTACAGACTGTTTGCAAATCTGAGTAATATATTACCAGTATCCCAGTCATTTTATTCTGCCAGTAGATACCTAAACCTAATGTACAATATGCTTGCTTTGTACGTGCATTATTGTTCTAATAATTCAACAAGACTGAGTCTATTATTCGGCTTATACTACGGTTATCAGACGTTTTTCAGGTTTTTGTCTCTGAAACGCTCTTGTGTGTATGACACATTTTTTACACATCCCATCTCAAGACTGTTTCAAATTTTTAGAGATTCCATACTTATTTCTTACTGTAGTCACTAACTCAGTTATGTGTGCATGTGCAATCCGCCAAGGGTTTATTTTCTAGGTTGCTTACAACAAATTATATCTGTACCTTAAAATTTGTTTTTGGGAGTAATATCATCTATGAAATATATAAATTTGGTGTAGGCATCTACGATCGCCATGATTTTGCCAAGTGCGACATGATCCTGGATCAATTTTTTTTTACCTTAACCTAACCCTACACATAATGTATTATTAATATCAGAGGGAATTGATTGGTGAATCAATAGGGCGTAGAAGCATCTAACCCTGATGTAAGCATAAAACTGACATTTCTTGAAAACTTATACCTCAATTCTGATTGGTTAATTGGAATGTTGTTCAACAATGATGTTGATCCCTGTAACATGATGTACTGGGTGAAATCACGTTCACCAGGTATCTACTGGCAAAATATAATGGCTGGAATGCTGGTACCATGTTGTCTAATCAGATTTCCATTGAGCCTTTGGCATAAATTAAATCTGTAATGTCTAATATATCTATATTTATTGCGCTAACACGGTTTTATTAACACCTTATTTTAATGAATGAAAAAAAATTTTAACAGTAGCATATGTATTGCTAGACTGAAAGGGGATATTTATGCTCCACAAAATGTTATCAACACAGAAAGCACAACAACAATTTTTTTTTTGTTTTGTCTTGTTTCTTGGTTACTATTATCTTTCCACCTATCTGTACTGATATTACTAGTATTATTAAGATACTACCTATTGGGTCTATCCCACTTGTTACTACTAAAAATGTTCACAAGTTGCATTTTTTTTTTTTTACTTTGAGTAATGAATAATTAGAATGGCTACTTTATAGTTCTAAAAATCTTAGTAGTCACTAGCTATTAACAAATGGAATAAACACATCCTAGTGCCTATTCAGTTAGCACTAAGAAAATTAGACGATAACTATTTGTAAAAGTTACAACAAAAGAACAAGTAGCCTACTTGCACCTAATGCATAGCTAATAGTAAAACTGCATTGAAGTATCAGCAATTGGAATACATAAAATTCGTGAAAGGCAAAAATGTGAAAGTAAATTTACTTGCTACTATTGGAATAGTGAGCATCTAGCAAATGGGACAGAAAAAATGATAGTATCTAATAAAAGAATTATTAGCAAAGCTGAAAAAGTCAATATTGTGATTTATTGCGAGTACGTTAAAGAATTAACTGAGAACTGTTAAAATGGCTTGCCACAAGTAAGGGGCGTGACCTGATATGTAGGCGGGCATTTGTATATAGTGGGGAATTCCCAGTCAGTAGGCCTAGTCTTCTGTGTCGAAGTGTTACTTCACTGTATATCTGTTCAGCACTTTAGAGCTCAGACGTAAAACCTAAGACAAGGGTGCTCGCATAACATGGATGGTGAGTATCAGTATTTATTAAATTAATCAAATGTATTTTTCTTTTCCCTTTCTCTATCTTTGATGTCTATAATTAAATTATGTGTACAATTCAAAGCTGTGTTAAAGATATTCCACTCACAACAGCATCGTTGTTTTGAGTCGTTTAGATTGTAATTTAAAGATACTTAATCTGCCAACTTATAATATTTATTATGTATAATCCATCTAAAAAACAATGACTTTTTATGTTATTTTCTGTATTCTTGGGTTTGTAAATGTAATTTACTATGTAACGTTAATCTTACAATATATCATGTTCTAACGTTACATGTTCAAATCTGATTCCGTTTAAGAAAAAAAACAATACAGGCTCTTCATAGTTTTATGTATTACAGGAAATAAAAAGCAGAGTTGTGGAAATCACTTGTGAAACAAAAGCAATATGATTCGCATTACCTGAAAACAAAGTTCTAAAGTTAAGACTTCGAAACTGAAGATAAATCGAAACAAATCTAAATTAAAAACAAATCAAAGGAGTTGTCAGTAACGTTACATGAATACATGAGGGACCAAGCAGGAAATCAAAATGAGGAACTTTTTTAAAGCGGTTTCAACTCTCTTATTCTCATCTGCACGTCTGTGCATTCTTGTACAATATAAAAAGAATTACAATATATTTATCTGATTTTATTAATCTGTGTTCTTCTATCCATGCTTTCCTGTACAGTGCATTCCCTCTCAATGCACAGGGACCCCAATCTAAGTAAGTACATCTTCATCTGAGCCAAAGTTAAAAAGCATTCTGTCGTTACTGACGTCAGTAACATGTTTAGGGTGGATCATAAACTTTGCCTAATTACTCACTAAGTATGTTTAAACGTCACCCAGTTGCCCTTGAAATTTTTTTTTTCTTCTGATTTTCTTACCTTACTTCCTCTTTTATTTGATAAAAATACAACTTCCTGTAAGTGACAAATCTCTTGAGCAGGCAGTAGTGTGACATCTTCACCCTTCACTATATCATACATTAGCTCTATTTCATGCATTACAACCATAGATTTAATAGCTTCCCCAGCTTATTTTATGACTTTTCACAGTGTAAGAATGCATAGGCAAATAGATCCCACATGTTCTTGTCGATGTCAGAAGCAAGTGTGTTCAAAACGACCAAATATATCGCATGGCAAATGCAGCTGTTTGTGCAGGTGTTTAAAGGAGCTATGATATACTTAGTTTAATGGCACCTGGACGAGCTGCTAAAGGTCTGTGCTGACAGGTGCAGAGAAAGGGAAATTATTTACCAGCAGGCTGGGTTGTTTGTGGTCAGGTTATGGTCAGGTTCTGTGAAAAACACAAGATGTTGTTTCTGCAGGTGTTTCAAGCCCATTGTCTTATTCCTTTGCGTCTTCAGTGTTGTCATTTTAATAAATAATAGGACTTGTTTAAGTTTTGAAATGCTTTTGAATATTTGAATATTTAAATGAATGAAATTCACTTCTCTGACTGACATCATTTTGCCGTTCTGTGCAGTGGGAGATCCATGTGCTCAAATCTTCGAGCAGCCAAAACAGAGAGGCATGCGCTTCAGGTATAAATGTGAGGGTCGTTCAGCAGGCAGCATACCTGGAGAAAGAAGCTCAGACAATAACAGAACCTACCCAAGCATTCAGGTATCTTACACCACTAGAAAAATAACTGACTGTATAATTTGACTTTAAGGAGAATGTTACTTACTAAGTGATTCTATAAACGGCATCTCTCCCTATTAGATTCTAAATGTTACCAGGAAAGGAAAAGTCCGTGTTACCCTGGTGACGAAAAGCGAGCCATATAAACCACATCCTCATGATCTGGTGGGAAAGGACTGCAAGGATGGTTATTATGAGGCAGAGTTTGGACCTGAACGAAGAGTCATCGCGTAAGTGGATGCTTTTAATGTGAAAATGTCGAAATCATTTTAATGTCACATGAATACAGAAGTTTAAAACCCTTTGATTGTTGATATATTATCTGCATATTTTGCTCTAATCTCATTTGGTTCTGTTACCATTTTTCTTCTAATGAAATGAAACATCTCTGCGTCCCACATCAAAGCCATTCCAATGTGCTTTCCATATTACTCCAGCCCACACACTACCACATTTCTCTTCCTGTCCATTCTTCTTTTTATTAAATTTCTTTTTTTTTTTTTAAGAAGCATGTTGTGTCAGAGTAGGGAGCCGTGCGGGGATTCCCCGGATATGCAAAATGAGAGCTTTAGAGCTCCAGTCTGCCCTCAATTTTAAACAATATGGCAATATGATTAGTTCTAACCTCACTGTTCCTGTTAGCTTTATTCATTGGGATCAGTTTTCAAGATGGACAATACATAGAACTTAACCAATCTGGCCGCTCAAAATCAATCTGCACGGTTTAACACTGTTTCTTTGTTTTCCTCAGTTTTCAGAATCTGGGTATCCAGTGTGTGCGGAGACGAGAAGTGAGAGATGCCATAATGCAGAGGATTGCACGAAGAATCAACCCCTTTAATGGTGAGAACCAACCACACTTTTATTTCCTCCAGGCCTAAATAGAATCTGCGTACACAGAAAAGTCCACAAATTGAATCCAAATTGGGGCCAAATGATTAAAAAAAAAAAAAAAAATCCACATTTGCCCCAACTAATTTTTTCTTATTTAAATGTATTCATTTAGTAGATGCTACTATCCAAAGTGTCTTACAAATTAGTTATACATCACAGAATTATCAGATTTGCAAATTCCATCTGGGCCTTTTAATCACCTCTCTTACCTCTTATCACTGACCCAGTTTCTTTCACTTTTACTCTCATAATCTGACAATGCATTTAGAGTAGAAAAAAACACTTCTCTTTATTTAGTATTGAACAACTGTCTGCGGTATTGAGAGCCATATGATCAGGGGGAATTTATTCAGAGAGGGAGGAATATATAAAGGAACTATACTTTTTGTGTAATTAATAACTGTCGCTTATTCTGCTTAGAATTTGCAAACAGACAAATACTTCAGGAATTCCATACAAACTATTGTGTGGGTGGAAATTACAACATCAACATTTGTAAAGCAGCTTATCTGGGTGGTTTTCCAGGTCCAAGTTTCAGATTGTCTTTTACCACCACCAGCAATGTTTTTCTGATAAATAATTCTGATTAGTCTGACTAGTTGACCTACAGAGTAGGAGATTTTGGAAATGAGACTTTAATATCGAGGATATTCTTTATAGTTTTCTATATGAAGGGCTTCAACAAGAATCATCGTGAACATAGGGACTGTTAGACTGTGAACTTAACTTTGTTTAGTTCCTCATCCTTGTCCTGCTGCTCTCTGTGGTGAAGGGCTGTTTTAGGGACTGCTCTCGTTTCTGCTGTGATGACCAAATAAAGATCTCTCTGTTTGGCTGCATAACACTCACAATCCCTTGAAATTAGGTAGATTAGTCATGGTGGCAGTCATTGTGAGATTAGTTTTGATATTACTTTTGAAGTTTGGTCATGTGTCAAAGGGTTGACCTGCCAGAGATGACTTCATTTTTCACTGACGTTATCCCACAATGATTGCATTCATGATGCATGCATATATAGTGTATATTATAATTCATTTTATTTATTGACTAGGTAATCAAATGTTTTTTTGTTTAGTTTTTTTGCGAGGAGGTATTCATTTTGTGGTTAGGGCTGTTGGAGACATGAAAGTATAGCTAAGGATTAAATGTCATACCACTAATTGTGATGAATGAGGTTATTGTTTTATGTTCTGCTTGATACTCCTACAATAAAAAAAAAGTTAATTTAAAAGAGGTTTCACTCCGTCGCTGCTAGTAAATTTTGCAAACAGAGAAACAGCAAGTAGCACACTGAATTAAACATGACATTTTCTTGAAAGTAGAAAGTTTTTTCTTTTTATTTATGTGATAGACTTTTTATCACATAAATATAATTATACATAAATCAAATATTTTCTAATTTGGGTCCACCTTCCATTTATAATTCACCATTTATATCTAGCCAATATAATATAATATTAGAATATTTTGCAAATAATACATTTGTTTTAGTGATTCATTTAGAGTAGGCTAAATAATGAAATGTAAATGTAATTTTGTCATTTTCATGCATCAGGGTGGTCCAAACTGTAACATCCAAAAATATGCATAAATATTAACATTAAGTGAATCCAGAGCACTGCATGTTCGCATTAAAACCTGAGGGTTTGAGGGTACAAATTAAGGCAAAATTTGCATTTCATGACATTCTTTCATTTGATTGCAATTCCCTTATTTGGTTGGTAATATATGCACGATAACTCACAATTGTTCGAAATCACAACTAGTTTAATAGGTAGGCATAAGTGCCATGTTGCAAAAAAGTATGTAGCTGTAAAAACGTGTGGTGTCAGTAGGGTTGCCCATAGTTGGATTTGCCGTTATGGGTGCTGAGTGGGTGTTAGGTTTCACAGATGGTGGGTTCAGGTGACGAGAGATGAGTGTCAGGCTTGGGAATGGTGGTATGCCCACAGAATGGAGAATCTTCACTTGCCTGCCCCCATTTCTCTCTACAACTCGAACCCTCAGCTTCATCTTCCACCAGCCCACGCTAACCTAATTCATCACCCACCTGCAACTCCTGTCCACTCATTCGTCTTGCTCTCTGACTTCACTAAATGCAGAACTAGAGGCGCACATATACGCAAATAAACATGACCACACCGTGGCTCGCAGTTGCCTTTTCTCACACTCCGCCTCTCGCTGTCTTCCCCACCCACTCATCTCCTCCCACCTTATCTCTGTTCCTCTGTTCCTTCTTGTTTGTTTTACATGTGTCTGATTTGCTTCTCGCTGCTCAGCTTCTGTCTCCATCTTTCTTGCACATTTCTGGGGTTGTGGTCTGGACAGAGGTGTCCCTTCACGTCAGGAGGCCGCCCCCTTCACTGCGGAGCCGTCAGTGATACGCTGTCACTCGAGCTCTCTTTCTAACCCACTGCGATATTTCCACCTGCTGTGACCTCAGAGTGCTCAAAGCACATCACGGCTGTGGGCGGGATAGCCGTGGGGTGAGAAGAGACAGACTCTTGAGAGTTAGAGTGGGCGGAGATAATGCACAGTGAGAAATGTCTGCACGAGCCCCCGTGTGGGTGGGAGTGTGCTTGTAGGCTGATGTGTCAGTGGCATTTCTGGTGATGCTGCTGGGTAGAATCTGGAAGAGCACTACATGCTGCTTTTCTGACTTGGACAACGATTATGCTTTATATTAATGCCGCCTTCAAATGCACCTTATTCGGGCGTTCATTATTACGACATGTCATGCGTACAAGTCCAAAATATAACATAGAAGCAGTCAAAAAAAAAAGAATTATATTGTAAAAAAAATAAACGCAAATAACTACATCTGAATTCAAATTATTCCTTTATATCACTTATTTATACATGGTATCACAACCAAATTTGAAGTCAACCATACCCAAGTCGAAAAATTACTGTAAAATTACGATAAGCAGTAAAATTTATATTATCTATAATTTAGAATTTTAAATATTTATATGTACACATAAACGTACATATTTTGCATAAATTATAAACATTACAATAATTTACTGTAAAAAGTACTAAATTAACGTAAAGTACATTTATTTAAATTATCAAACAAAAGGCAATGCAAAACAGCACAATCCTTAGACAGGTGAAAGAAATTAATTTTTAAAATAATATATTATTAGTTTTTTGCATTACAGTATATATTTATTTTTAATTTTCAGAACTGCATGCTTTTTTTATCATGAGAGAATTCTCATGTTAAAAACCTATCACAAGTTGTGTCACAAATGTGTTTTAAACGAACTGACCTGGTTTTCATTCTCGTGCCAGTTTCATTTTCTTCTTGCTCTTCTGCTTTCCTCTTCATTCACCTCATTCACATGACACTCTAAAAATGTCCTGCTCTGTTTTGACACACAAATTACATTTAGGATTAATGTGTTGATATGTTTTTTTATTGTGTACACTGCAACATTGAGCACATGTTTTGTGTCCACAGTTCTCCGGGAACAGCTGTTACAGACTGAGGAGTATGATCTGAATGTGGTGCGTCTTTGCTTCCAAGTTTTCCTGCAAGATGAGACCGGGATGTACAACACCACGCTGCCTCCCATCGTCTCCAACCCCATCTATGACAACAGTGAGTTGACACACATAAGAAGCAGCACCCAGCATTAAATGTGAAGTGTGTCATTACTGCATGGCAACAAATGGAACTGAAAACTGTTTGTTTGGCAACATTACAACACTAACTCAGCCAGTGACTTTTAATTTAGCTTATTTAGCTCTTTGGTGAGTGGCAGAACTGGGTTGTGCCGCTAGCTGTAAAGAATTACACTTCAACTGGGATGGTAGGGCTAATCGTGAAATAGAATACAATATTTATTATTCATATATATGTTTTATTATGGTGCCTTTTTAGTTTTGCCTTTAGTTTGTTGATTTAAATAAAATAAAAATGATTACACTATTTATTTATTGTAATATCATGATTTTTAAAAGTATAAAAGTACGTGATATTGAGAATTTTTGAAATTTCACTCCACTACTTAACAACCAAGCTAAATGTAACATTTATTAGTAGCTAAAACATTTTTGTGGAATTTTATATAATCTTCAATTATAGAACTTGTTAAATGATATGTTTTACGTCATGTTCTATAATTTATAATCAATGCAAATTAGCAAAAATAAGTCTGTAGTTGTTGAAATTTAGGATTATTTAATGGTCAAAATTAGCGGTTTAATAATCATTATTGGTTTTCCGTATCTGCTATATTTGATATTACATATTAGATTGTGAAGAACGTGGTATAGTGATACCCTTCAGAGCATAACTTTCCTGCAGCCCCTTTGACTAATGTATTGTGTGGCATTAAACATGATTCAAGTCACTGCTAACACAGAGCAAGAAGCTGTGTATGCATCGCTTAGGTGACAGTTCTGTAAGTGACCACATCCCACACTACAGGAAATGAGCATGGTCCATTTCAACACTTCCTCACGTGATGGTTGTGTACTGCATGATGCAGAACAGCAATTCTTGCAGAGTGTTTTGTGTGGTTGTGTGATGCTAAATAAGTTAGCAGATAAAAAGGATGGGGGTGGGGGTTAGGCCATGACTTGGTTAAACCCTTTCGTCTGCGTGTAGAGGCTGATTCTCAAGTCTTTCATGCTGTTCTCATGACAATGCAGTAAAATTCTGTAGTAAAACAAAACATGTAAATACTCAAAACAAGCATACATAGGTACATTTGACCTGAAATCTTTGATATAGTCTTAGCCAGTGTTAATATGGTAGACTGTTCTTTGCCATCACAGAAATCAGTTTTATACAACCAAGAAAAGAGGAAGTAATAAACCACCCCGCCCTTACTCTCTATATCATGACAGGTTGGGCTGCTTTTTAGTCTCGGGACATAATGTTTGCAAGTGTAGCTGTGCCTGCAGATACTCTGATAAAGTGAAAGAATGTGAAAATTGGATTCCTACTGCTCATAGCAGTGCATGTCTGTGTTTCAAGTCTGTTAGGATTTTCTAATCTCAATGGCCTGTGCTTGTTTCAGGGGCCCCGAATACAGCCGAACTGCGAATCTGCCGGGTGAACAAGAACAGTGGCAGTGTAAAGGGAGGTGATGAGATTTTCCTCCTCTGCGATAAAGTGCAGAAAGGTATGGGAACAGTTTAATTATTTAAAAAAAATTACCGATTATCGATTTCAGCCATTTTGCTAACTGAAAGAAAATGAAAAGCTGAAATAGAGATCTGAAATTCATGTAGGTATTTATCAAGTTATTATATGTTCTTTTCTTTTATTCATCATTCATTCATTTTATTTTATGGGAAATTATCTATCCATCTTCCATTGCTAGTTTTTTTATGCCATTCTTTTATTTAATACCATCACATCACCTTACTCTAGATGACATTGAGGTGAGGTTCTTCACTCAGACCTGGGAGGCCAAAGGCTCCTTCTCTCAGGCAGACGTACACCGGCAAGTGGCCATAGTGTTCAAGACACCCGCCTACTATGACACCGCCATCACAGCCCCTGTCACAGTGCGCATGCAGCTGCGCCGGCCCACGGACCAGGAGGTCAGTGAGCCCATGGAGTTCCGCTATCTCCCCGATGACAAAGGTAAGAGATCATCCCGTCGTTTTATGAAATACACATCATGGATTTGATTTGATTTTGGCCCATGCCTTCACTATTCATTGTGTTACAAATGTGTCAATGACAAATAAGAGTACCCACAATAAAATATTAAAAAAAGAATTTAATTGATAGTCAGTTTTGCGAGCATGAGCATCATGCATTATTTTATTTATATATTAATTTTTTTTTTATGTTTTATTTTTTTGCAGATCCATATCGCTGTCAAGAGAAGAAACGTAAAATTGAAAGCCAGATGAAATCCTTCTCTAGCTTCTCCCAAGGATCCATGAGCTTCATGAACAGACAAAAAGCAGTGCCTTCACCAAGCATGATAAATCAGAGAATCAAACTCGGTAAGATGCACGGCACCTTTAATGTCACCCAAACTAAATACCAATATATTATATATATTTTTTTTTATGTAAACAGTATTCCTATATAACCCAGCGTATTCTTCTTACAGAGCAACAAAATTATTATAGTCCATCCAGTCATGGGGTGATGCGCCAAAATCTAACAGGCTATTATAACAAAACCCCTCCATCCTGCTCCATGATGCCACCCCTAACAGAACCCCTACCGTCAGGGACACTCAGTCAAGCATGGACCACTCCAATCGCCAGCACCGCCAGAGCCAGTAATGGAGTGGGCCTACAGCAGGTGAACCCAAGTTCCAGTATGCCCACCACAGGGGAAAGTGGAAACAGCCTTCCTGTGCTGACCGCTATGGATCTAGAGATTCTTCAACCTGATGGCCAAAATAGCAGCCAGCCTCGACAGGACCAACTGAACCAGCAGGTCCAGCAAACGCAACAGCCACCTCAAAGACAAGGCGTAGAAGTAGCTCATAATTGGTATAACTATGGCCACCAACAGCCTCAAAGCACACAGAATGGGGCAACAGGCACCGGTGGGTCAATGGGAACTGGCAACATGTATGCAGTTAACATAGATGATGATTTGTTTCACCTGATGGGTAATCATCAGCCAGGCCAACCACTAAAGCAGGAAACTCAAGGGCCGAGCAATATGGCTGTGTTGGGGCCCAGCTCGGACTGTGGGCAGTCCTTCACCGCGCTCCTGAACTCCACCACCACCAATGGAAGTACCGCAGAGACCATGAGACAAATGGAAGCTGGTGGGCCCAATCAGAGGGTCCCGCAGATTCCGTACCCTGCCAGCAGCATGGGGCAGGAGAGCCATCTCGATTCTTTTGTCTGGTCATTCTTCCCCGAATAGAGTGGAATTCCAGAAGTGTTCAAGATGTTCATGATTTTCTTCTTTAAATATAGGCTATGATTCATGTTCACTTAATGTATTTCCTGAAAATCAGGAGGGTTTGTTGTCTTGGAAATACTGTAGGATGCTGCAACCAATTAGGTAAAGCATTGAGATTTTATGAAACGTTTATGTACATAACAGTCTGATAGTCATATTGGAGTAGTTTGGGGCTGTTTGTCCACAAATGCTCAATTATGGCAGGGTAATTGTGTTCCTTAACATGGGAACTAGCAGGGAATTGTCCCTGGGTAATGGCTATGTCATTTTACACATGCTTCTTATCCAAGGTTCTCAAACATACTGTTCATAAAAGGGTTTTTATCGGTAACTCAAGCGATATTAGGGCTTTCGAAAACTACGACCAATGTCTCATTCTATTGTTACTTTATTCAGCATACACATACGAATTGTGGAGTTTGCTTAGACATTGCATTTTTGAGTGAGTTTTTGTATTTTGATCAAATTAAAGTTTATACTACTGAACATGGATTTTATCGTTTCATGTATGTAATGTTTGCTACATTCTGAGCTGGGTTGTTGCTACATTACTGATATGTGAAGATGGCAAATGTTTGTTTTCATTCATACTGGTTATTTGAACGCATTGTCTGTTTCTGTTTCACATTCCAAAGTTCAGGTAAATAAAAGTTGAAGCTCTCTAATATGGTGTATGTCTTTTCAAATAACCTTCATTTATAAGAATGAAGAGAAGCCTTTGGATGCACATATGTCTGGCTTTCATATTTCAAAACCTGCTGTCATATACTAACAAGAATTATGAAAACCCATGAAGCAGTCATTGTGTCATTCAAGCAGTTTCAAAACTCAACAGGGCTATATATAATCCATAGAAACCCATTGTTATGCTGCCGAGTTACTCAATTGATTTAGCAATTTGGGAATTCTTTTACTTCCTTATTAGGTTTTTTGATTAACTTTTTTCCACAATTTGGAAATATACACTTTTACTTTTTGTTTCAGTTTTTATGTAATTTCAATACTGGAGTTACACAATTATGATGATTTTTATATGTTGCATATGCATGAGATATTGCGTGCAACATCAGTTTAACAAACTGCATTAATAATCAATCAGAAATGTGCTAAATCATAAATTACCAACACGCTTCTGAGGTGATAGAAGTTGTAAGACTAAAAATATAAACTATACCATTCAAATGTTTGGTGTTGATAAATTAGTTTACAGTAAAAACTGTAAAATTGTGATATATTGTGAATATTATAAAAATGTACATATATTTACATACTAGTTACATATATTTTTACATTTTGGTGGCGAAGCTTGATTTCAGCAGCCATTACTCCAAATTTCACTGTCACAGGATCCTTCAGAAATAGATCAAACTGATTCGTAACAATTATTATTTATTATAATTGTCAATGTTGATATGTTAATATTTTTGTGGAAAGCAGAATTATTTTTTCTAAATTTTATGATAAATAGAAAGTTGAAAGTTGAAGTCATTTTTTTGCAGCATTGCAAATGTCTTTACTGTCCCCTGATCATTTAAATGCTGAAAAAAAAAAAAAAAACTTCCTTATCCAAATCTTCTGAACAGTAGTGTAAGTCAATTTTAGATAATAATGTAAAATGAATCAGCAGGTTCTCTTGGATTTTGTATGTTCAATCATAAACAATGTTTTCTTCTGTTTTACTGTTATTTCTCTCCTGATTCCAACAACTGTTTTACTGGAGAAAGCAATATTATGGTTACGGGACACATATTTTGTTTGTGTATTACGTAGATTACACAAACTGCATCCATTCACTGTAGTGGACCTCCAAATCTGCTCTGATGAAAAACAAACTTGGATGGTCTGAGGGTGAGTTTTTAGCATTTCTTTTTTTTTTTTTTTTTTTTTACTTTTTCTTGGGTGAACTATTCCTTTAAGCATCATAGAAAATGCTTTTAAATCTCGTACGAAAAACAGGAACAATCATAGGCCTTCAAGCCAATGGTGTGAGTCATTCATTTTTAGGTAAACATTTAAAGTCAGTACATGGATATTTTTTTATATTCTGATGAAGCTCACAACTTTCCTTGAAATTGTGTGGTTTGTAAGAGCTAAGAATTATAGCTGCTTTCCCCAGAGACGTCAATACCTGTGAATACAGGACACACTACAGACTCTTCTTATGGTCTTATCTGGAAGATATTCTGTTTAAAATCGTGGCTTCCTGTCTGCCTGTAGCAAACCACAATGCAGCTTCTAAACAGAAACAACAATACATACGAAGGGACAGCGCAAGCATTTCTGTGGGATTTTAGCAAGATTTGTTTCCTTAAAACAAGGTTTCTGTTATGCATGTTAATGAGAGCAAAGGGAACAGATCAATGACTCAATAGAGTTCTTTTGAGCATATCAGATCATAAGCCCTGATGTTGTCATAATTACCATGATGAGGTAATAATCACATAGATCTTGGGGGAAAATACTTTAGCAGATGTCAGTTAATGAATTAAATGACGTTTGTTTATTTGTTTTACCTTCCTGGAACTAATGAAAAAGATGAAAATAAAAAAGGTCAACAACAGTTTAAATTATATCAGTCAAAAATAGAGATGAAAAATTGTGACCACAATGACACAGTGGCTGTTTAATCCCAATATACTCATACTTTTTTCCAGTATATGCTTTGTCATATCTATTAGTGCTTCTGTGTTGAACAAGAGTTCGATTGCTGACCTGGCTCCCATTCAAAGCACATTGACCTTCACCCAATATCATTATTTTGTTACAAGCATTCGACACTGAGCTGAAAAGGGATTCCGAAGTATTTTGTGTGTCTACATTACAATGATACATGTTCGGTCGGAGCATTTCTGCCCTGGAACAAAGCCAGGGCAAAATAAAACAGAACCAAACTTCTCAGTTCCAGTCAAGCTCCTCCCCCTGTCCTCCGTCACGAGCATACACACACACACACACACACACACACACGCACGCACGCGCGCGCGTGCGTTCTTACAGGATGGGAAATGGATGACACGCCTCAAAGAACTGCCTTTTCTTGTGCTGCTCTCACAAGAATAAGTTCACATTGAAAAATCACATTACAGTCTAATAATGGACTGTGTTTATGAATGGTGAAACTTCAGTGCCAAGACCCCCCAAAAAACAAAACAAAACTAAAAAAAATTATAAAAAGGTAGACTCTTATGTAGTAAAATCTGAAAATGAAGTTGTAAATAAAAAAGATTATTGGAGTATATTTAACAAGAAAATAATATTTTGGTGTGTTTACTTGAATGTTTAATTCAGAGTTCCTGGTTTTTCATAACTGATACCAATGCAGCATACATTACTACACAATATATGGTGAAAACCTGTATTGGACATCTAATTTTTAATTTAAAAGAGTTTTTGGATGTAAAAAAGAACATATAATTTATAGTGAAAATGGGAATTCCTTTTTTTTAAATGTTTTTTCATTGAAATAACAGTTTCTTCTTAGTTTTTTTCTTGCCAGTTATGTTACATCTAAGGCTGTTAAATTGATGTTTATTTGCGTTATGTTAGTGTCGTGTGTTACCATGATGTTGTTTAGTATTTGTCTGAATGATACAATGCACCTTCTCTATATAGGGCCTATTAATATTTTCTTTCTCATTCTGTGGAAAAGCTGCTTATGATGAGCTTTGGTTCATCTTGTGACCTCATCATCACAACCTGCTTTTGGTGGTTAGCAGTGAGTTACAAAAGTACCAATCTGATTTCAGTACTTTAATAGGTTGGTATATTAGCATTAATAAGACCTTACGGCCTCATATGAGGACATTATATTTTTATGAATTTTATGAATATGAGACTGTACATGCCAAATTATTGGATGTTTCACCGTGACCACTCCCTCTCCTTGGTCATCAAAAATGTCAGAAATTAATTGTAAATGTCAATATGATCATATTTTGTAATTATCATTTAAATCGGTCTAATTTTTTAATTGTGTCATAAATCAGCATCTCAGGAAAATGTTATGGGGTTTCAAATCAAAATATGACTTTCTGTTATGAAACAGGATGTTGATTTCATACATTTCCTCATATGAGGACACGGAACTAAAAACATTTATATTACGTGTTTTTGGAGACATGACAAATGAATAAGGAAAGAAAATATTTAAATATTCTGTGAAATATTATGTATTATTAAGAAAATCTTGTCAATTATTACTCCCATTATTACATTTGTTTTTTTCATTATATGTTGCCCCAAAAACACATTAATATGCAAATTATACTTTATTATTAGTTTATATATATACATTGTATATAATGAGAAAACCCGTTTATGGTCACTTTACTCACATTTTGCAGAAAGAAAAAATGGTATATTGAATAATTCTGTTATACAATCTTCATACAAAGTTTGGTAAAAAAAAAATTATCTTGAAAACTAAAAATTTATTGGTGATTTTAAAAAAAGCAATTGTTTTTGCCTATGCATGTTATATTACAAAATATTAAATAATACAATAATAAAACTTTTTTATTAAATTTCTTTGTTATTTTTTGTCAGATTTACTAGTGAAAATTGCTTTTGCATATTTATTTTTCAGGAACATTAATGTTTCAATCTGAAAATCCTGCTTAATATGGAAAATCGTTTAAGTAGCAGACAAAACACGCCACTTTCACACTATTCTGATCTGAAGGTCTAAAGCAAAGGTCATGATGCTCATTCAGAATCTCTTAAGCAAGCAAATGTACCTTTTACAACCTTTTAAACAATTTTGTTTGGAGAAAGAGAGGCATGTGTAAGTGTCCTGGAGGTTTGTCTAATTACATACTGCCTGTGTGTTTCACTGAAATACTTATCTCATGTGCAATGAATCTCAGATTTCAGCATAGTTGGAAAATCCCTATAACCCTACACATAAAAACAGTCTGTGCTTGCAAATTATCTGCCTCAGATCTGAGCTGAAATTGATACACACTGAACTTATCACCATTCCATTTACTCAGTGCCACACCTCCAAAAACTATCACTCTCATGCACACTCATATAAACCTGAATACAGTATATAAAACAAGCTAAAACACATGTAGACAGACTTCTAGTATAGATGCCTAGGTTATACCACATGTAGCACAACCAGGAAATTCTGTGCTGTGTGCTTTTGAAAGTGAAATAGTTTGGCACACACTTTTGACCACAGCAACATACACTGCATTTCAAGTTTAGACTTAGACTTGTACAACTTTAAACATAATTGAAGGAATTTAATTAATTTAATAAGATAAAATAATGATTTATTAAAAGGTATTTTGTGTCAAATACATCCAGAGTTACACAACAATCAACAAAAAGACATTTGAAAGTTTACACACGAGTTAATTGCATAACAACAACAACAACAACCTTAATATATTAATTTGATGAAACATTCTAAAAATTCATGAAATTAATATGACATTGTGAATTTAATCTAACGTAATTTTTATTACATTTTAATTTCAACATTTATTTATTTATTTATTCACAATATTTATTTAATTGTGCATTTGTAAAACATTTTCCTAAACTATTTTAATTAGTTTAATAATATAAAGGATGTATTAAAAAGGTGCAAAATATATCCTATTACAATATAGTTTAATAAAATAAATGTCAAAAGTTTTTTTTTCTGTTAGTAAGTTTACAGCTGAATAAATGGTTATAAATCTATCTATCACATTGAGCCTTATTTATTTATTTACTTATTTTTTGTACAGATGTTCCAATATGCCAATGCTATCTCACCATCTAGTTGTATCTGACCACTGAGCACCTGCTTGTACTGTTGGTCAAACCAACTGCGTCAGTCTGTGGGTGGGGGAGCGGTACGGAGGGAGAAGGTGTTAACAGCTCAAAATGTCACCATTGGCCCCGTATTCAACATAAACCACTACCCCTCTATCTCACTTTCCCACATGCTCTGACGTCTTCCAAAAACATATATACTCTTGAGATCTACCTGTCATTATTGAACCGATTCCCACACAATGACATCACAAAACACCTTCTCATGACACATTTGAGGGCTACCAGGGGCAGAGGGCCCTCAGGACTAACCACAAGATTTAAACACAACACAGAGTCGATACTTTCACCAACTTGTACTGATAGTTTCAGGCCACATGCTTTACTTCTGCTTTTCAACAGAGCTCACCATCAAAGGGGGAACAACATTTATAACTTGCCTTTAAAAAGAACAGCTTAGGGAACTTCTCTATCCTTATCTTGCTATCACCTCCAAACACTAAAACATTAGCCTTACTAAACACTTTGTATTTGCTTGGTGTAATGTAGGTACACTCTCTTGAAGACTACACAATTTAATGAAGTCCAGTGATGTTTTGATCTCGCGCTCAAACGCTTTGATTATTGAGGTCGCACGCAAATAAATATATATGTATATATGTATATATATATATATATATATATATATATATATATATATATATATATATATATATATATATATATATATATATATATATATTATTATTATTATTATTATTATTTTAGAACGAGCTGTGTGTTTGTGGTTCACAGTGCTGTCATCACGGAAAAAAAGTGGAAACGAAAACAACAGTGACACATTTCAAAACTGTCCGCATGTTCGAGCGCAGACGGCTGAGGGTGACCCCTGTTGGTCGCGGGTTTACAGCACATCTGATTTATGCTCTTCAGGTCCGAGCTCGCAGCTACATTACACACCGCTGGTGCCGCCAACAGGCTCTTTCAGTGAACAGGCTGTAAATGTAGCAGCCTTCAACTTTTAATGGAAAGACACTTAAAAAAATGTTGTTAGAGATTAAGGAAAATATTTAATCTGGTTCTCTGTAATTTTTTCAAAGATGGCAAATTTCTACTTATTACGTAATACATTTTACTACTTTCAACAACAAATTTCAGTATTTTCATTTTTATTTAAATAAGTTAAAATAACTATTTATTGCCATTTTACTTCATTTGGTTCTCTGTTGTTTAATATAAAAAGGCCAAATGTCTACTAATAGACTTTAATCTTAATTAAAGTAATTATTTTCATTTTAATTAGACAGAATAATGATTTAATATAAAGTATTAGGATATTAACATCCAACCGTGAAATAAAAAAATAAAAAAAAATCTTTATGGTGGTGGGAGAGAGAGATTTCTATCTTTTTTTATTTATAGAATTTTTCATGATTGTTGTTTGTTTATTTATTTTTATGCTTTTCCATTACTTTTCCATTGTAGATATTTTATTTCATTTATTTTCATTGTAGTTTTTCTTATTTTGCACTAATATTTCATTTTAATTATTTGTTATTTATTTATTGTATTTTACATGATTTAACATTTCAAAATTTCTAATTGCATGCAAATACATACACTATACACTATATGTGGCAGTAAAAGTACATGGGTTTGTCATGCATGAACAGGTATTTCACAGACCGTGATAATGCAATGATGCATTTCCATTAAAATTAATTAATTTGCATCCCAGCAAAACAGTGATTTATTATATATATATATATATATATATATATATATATATATATATATATATATATATATATATATATATATATATATATTGCTAATTTAATAGTTTACTTTATATAGTACTACAATTTTCTTTTAATTGCATAGTTTCTTATTGCATAAAATAATAAGCCTGTGATGATGCATTTCTGCAATAAACCAATTAGTAAATTAGCTTTATTTGTATGTTACCCTATAGTATTAAATTACAAAAAGTAGTTTCTGGGGGCTTGAATGAATATTTGACATCTCTCTCTCTCCTCAAACTACCATATTATTTTCTCTCTCCCTTTTGGAAAGTCATGGGAAGGCAAAAGTGGATTTTTATTATTATTATTTTTTTAGATTATATTGTTTTCCATTCTGCATATTCCAGTTTAGCATAGATACTTGAAACTGTTACTGACAGACTAGGACCGCTTGATAATTACAGGCAGATTTTATAAAGAAGGGGTAAACTCTGCAGGAAGGGTGTCACCAAGTTAAAAGAAGTTAAGATCGTTTAGTTCAGTGTTCCAACTGACATCGTAACTGCATCCGGCCTGGTTACTAAACCAGAACCCTTATCTGTACTAACCATTAACATTTTAGGAAACATTTTTGAATGGAATGACATTAACATCCCCTTACTAAGGCAGTTTATCTGAAACAGTATAAAACTTTGGAAAATGTCAACAAACATAGCCACTTCAGTGGAAGTGGTACTGTTGTTAAGTTTATAAAACTCTAGTGTAAATTAAATATTGACATTGTGCTTCCGCGTTGCCTGTTTTGTCTGCACTTGTTCCACTCTTTGGGAATGTTGAGAATGTGATCCAGTCCCGCTGAATATTCATGCTCTAAGCGAATAGCCCCCCATGCCAAAAATCTACTCGATTTGGGAGTGGCACATACCAAATCTCAGGATTTGACTCTTCCATACATGGTCAACTCCAATATAAGATGACGTAATGGTCCACCCCTAAATAAACATAGGAAACACGCTCTTATCAGCACAGATACTTGACATTATTATTCGCTCACTTCTGAGGAAGCTCCGCCCAGGTATCGTCTCTTCAAAGGGAACGCCCTGTCCCGCTACAATTACAGTACTCGAAACTGCGGAGTTCAGAGCACAGATTACAGTGCACTAGACGCCACCCGTTTAGGCTACGTGTTGGAAATAATAATGCCTTTACGGGTTGTTTTACAAGGTCCTGGACCGTGGGGCTTCCGTCTGGTCGGGGGAAAAGATTTCGAACAACCTCTGACAATCTCGAGGGTAAGACATTAATTTTGGATTTGTTAATAATTAATCACAGAGGAAAAATGGATTTCACAGACATCACTAGGCCAACATATTATACTCCAGGATCTGGATAAACTTTCTCAAAGACGTGTCACGCCTGCATGCAGCAGCAGCATCCAACAGGAACGCACGTGAACGCGACCGGATCGTCCTAAACGTCAGTGTTGTAATGTCTCGAACACTTGGATTAAATGTTTCGCGAAACAAAAGGAACCAATTAGCTAATAACTAGCTCATCTTGACACAAAATAGAACTAGTTCTGTGCTTCATTCCATATGGTTTAGCAGAAAAGTGTTCAGTCGCCTAACCTGTATTGATTTGAAAACATTACAAGTATTCATGGCATGAATGCATGTTATGATTGTAATATGACACACAAACGGTACCTTCTACCGCAACAAGCTGCCTGTCATCTCTTAAAGGGGCACTGAATACATTTTTTAACTAGAAGTTGTATGTATAAAGAAAAAAAATGTTCACTTGCATTAGTATAAGACTCCCAACATCAGATTTCTAGAATAAGCTTTTTTATTTTACTAGAGTGGGTCTCTTTCATGGGTGCCACCATGTTGATACCAAAAATAGTTCGCTTTAAATAGCACTTCTTTTCAGATCTCATTTTAGAAATGAAGGCCATTCCACACCAAAAACGATGACTGCAATGATAAATCTATTAGCATCCACAATGCACAATAACAGTCTGTTTACTGTAAGCGTGCCCTAGCGTTATGTCATCTATCTGTATTCTCACAGAATTAGAACAAATATCAAAACTTCATTGTTTGATTTATCATTATAGTTATCATCCTTGATGTGAACGACCCTTTAGTCGGGATTGGATCTAAGAGTATCCAGAAAATAAACAAGCAGTTTAGTTCAGGAATAAACAAACATCATGCATTCTAGTTGATATTCATCCTGATATAAGCCAGCAAAGTGTAAATAAAAATCTGCTTAGTGCATGTTTAACCACGTTATTCTCAGAAACAAGGTGCTCACCCTGACATAGAGGAGGTCAGGATGTAACAAGTGAAAGCTACACCAAAAATAAGTTATTATAAAAATCTTGCTGTATTTCTTTTAAGTTTATATTTGGGTATGAAAAACTATACAATTTAATTCTAAAGCCTTTTAGATGACCAGTTTTGACTTTTTCAGGTGACTCCAGGAAGCAAAGCGGCTCAAGCAGACCTTTGTATAGGGGACATGATCCTGTCCATAGATGGAGAATCAACAGAGGGCATGACTCACCTGGAAGCACAAAATAAAATCAAAGCTTGCATAGAGGAAATGGTGCTTTCCATTGACAGGTGGGGCATTACAGTGCAAAGGGGAACATGCAGTTGTTAACCTGAATGTAGCATTAGCTATAAGTATGTAGAAAAGCACGATATAATGAAACTTCTTACAAAACAAACAGAAAAGTTGTCTTTTATTAAATTCTTACAGACATTCTAGATATAATATTCTGTGACACGGTGGAAGATAATGGCATACACTGTAAAATGGTGCTGGGTCTAATTTTCATCTTTCTCACTTTTTGTACCTTAATCATTTACTGATTCACTGCTTGAAAGTTAAAAATTTTTTTGCAGATCAGAGTCAAAAATGTGGTCCCCGCTGGTAACTGAAGAAGGAAAGACCAATCCATACAAGATGAATCTGGCAAATAAAGAAGCACAGGTGCGTTTTAGCTCTGCTTAGCTGGGAGCTGAGGGAATTTTAAATGGACCCTTGATCATTTTCAATGAGTTTTAAAGACCTTTGTAGTGCATGAGACTGTCATACATAACGGAACCATAGCTGCTAAACAAATAAAGGCACGACGCCATAGGCTACCAAAGTGAAGTCATTGTTTATATCCTAAAAAGCCCTATCCATGGAGACAGGGAGTTCATCAGCCAAAACCATGACGCAAGATCCACATCCTGCAGGGTATGTTGGAAATTTAGGGTCAGAATGTGAGTGATCATAGGAAGTGTGTGGAGTTTGACTGCATAGTTTGGGAGTTACAAATGTTTCCTAATTTTAAGCAGAGGGAGAAACATAGTAAGAAACAACTGTTAAATATGTTGTTGACAGACGAAAGTCATTAAAACCTTAGTGTGGAAAAACTTTTCTCTGTCTTTTTTTTCTCCTGTTGTAAAATGGTCTTTGTTCACATCGACTTGGTTATAATATCTACAGTTATAAAAAAAAAAGTAATGATTGATTCTCAGTCCTTTTCTTCTGGTCTGAAAGTTATATATTACTGCCATTGTTATGAAATCATTTTATTTGAATGAAATTCTGTCATCTTTAGTCAGTGTCAGTGGAGTCCAAAACAACATTTGAGTCCACTGATTTTTCATTATATGGACAAAAAGAAGAAAATAAGTCAAACAGGATTGGAACTAGTAAATGACCAAAGCCGTTTTGGGTGAAATAATCTTTTAAAGTAACAGTTTTGTTTGACATGTTTTTGAGATTTAGACTGATAGTAGCTGCTCTGTTTTTTGTTTTGTTTTTTGTAGGAGATGAAACATATAGGCTCTGCTCATAACAGAAGTGCCATTCCTTTCAATTCTGGCAGTCCGAGGTTGGTCACCAACATGTACAATAACCCTGCTGGCCTGTATTCCTCTGAAAACATTAAGAGTTTTAACAGTGCAGTGGATGGCGTCCAGACTTCTGCTGCATCCAGTGAAGCCAGTAGGAAGTAAGCATAATACACACCTCACTGACATACTGTCACAAAGCTATGTGGTACAACAAACATGCAGAAAAACAAAAAGAAATCAGGAAATTATATTATAGAGAGTCCTCGATGATAACCTACCGACATTTGTTATGTGAGATCAAAAGACATGGCAAGGCAAGCTACCTCCACAAAAACCTAATGTTTTTATCTTATAACACAATCCTATATTTTTATTTTATTTTAAAAAGGGCTTCTTACCTTGACAAAATATATTATTATTCAAAACATTGGGGTCTGTAAAAGTGTACCATTTTTTTACACTTATGTTCACTTATACAACATAAACCTGATCAAAATGTGTGGTCCAAAAAATAACAGCAGTACGGTACTGATTTACAAAAATAAAAGTAAACAGAAAAGGTATTAAATAACTGGGATAAACATCTATGACATATGGAAAGAATACAGAAAAATAACTAGTAAATATATAAATAAAATATCAAACCGTATATATGACCAATATGGAGCAAAAATATATCCAAGTGATCCAGTATAGGATTAAAAATTCCCTGAAATAGATCTGACTTTTCATTGTTCATAATAAATCGTAATCTTTCTATCTGTATAATATTCATCAGCTCTTTAAGCCACGAATCAATCTCTTTGCAAGAACCATAGATAAGAAGATGGACTGGTGTTCATGCCTGTTAAAGGAATGCTCAACAAAAACGTATAATATAGCGATTATTGGGTCTGGATCGAGTGTCCCTCTTATGTACTTTTGAAAGAAAGTCAAAGATATCAGTCCAGTACCTGTGGAGTTTGCTGTATGTCCATAATAAGTTAATCAGTGTGCGTTCGGCAGCTTTTCATTTATAACATTCAGGCAACACCTCTGGAAAAATCTTATGTAATTTAGTTTTGCACATGTATAGCCTATGAGAAGTTTACATTTAATTAAGTTGTGTCTAGCATTTATCGAACATTCATGTATATTCTGCAAACATTCCTTCCAATACTCCAGTAATCGTGATATGTTGTTTTCAAAGTTCTTTGAGTAGTACAAAGTTCAAAACAACAGCCTTTATATGAAATGGAAATCTTTTCTAAATACATGCATTATGAATATCTTGACATTTAAATTTCAACGTTTCTTGTGTGTAGTTGTATAGTAAATTTATGGGACATGTTCCAGCATGAATACAAAGCTTCTATGAATTAACAAGTGTTTACAACCAGATTTTGTACAGATGTTTTTTTTTCTACTTATTATGAACACTTGTATACTGTATCATTACGTGCTACACTTATTCCAGTTTTGTGCTGTATAAGTATATTTATTTGAATTTATGTCCGTCGGGCTGAAACTAGCCATTTAGGATTTAGTTAAATAATATAATACTTTTGAGAGAATATTGTTTGTCTTGTGGCTGTCATCATTGTGACCTTTTGCATGTTTTATAGCCCAGATCCCTGTAGACCTGGCCAGCCAATACCTGCATTAGCTGCAGACTCTGAAGTGTACAAAATGCTGCAGGAGAATCAAGAATCCAATGAGCCTCCTCGCCAGTCTGCCTCTTTTAAAGTTCTGCAGGAGATCCTGGAAACTGGTATAATCTCATACATCTTTCCTTTTATACCATATTACATTGTGTATGAATTACACACGGGTCACCCGCCAGGCCTTAGCTTCTGTTGATAAAATAATCTATCTCTGATTTAATAATCATCAGTATCTAAAGCCATGCCTGTAACTACAGCTGTGAAACACATTCTGCTTCAGATCTTTGGGCCTATAAAAGACAGCCTTAGTATTACATGGATCTCTGTTTCTCTGTGTCAGGTGATACAGATAAACCCTCAGGCTTCAGAAGTGTCAAAGCCCCCACCCCAAAAATTGGAGCCTCGGTTGGGAATCCTGAAAAGCTCTCTCTTTGTGACAAATGTGGTTCAGGGATTGTGTAAGTTTCACTTTTTTTTTTTTTTTTTTTAATGAAATCCATTTCAGAACAGTTGCATGTCCTTTGCTGTATCATGCCAGTGTTGCCATCTAGTGGAACATTTGGGAACTCAATTTCTTTATGACCTTTATAATTCGCTCTCTGTTAATTATTTGGTTATAATTGTTGGCTTTTTTGCAAACATGTTTTCCTAAACAACTGTTTTCTCTTTATTTGGTTATAAAGAGGATTGATGGTCAAAGTTCGAGATAAGTTTCGCCATCCAGAATGCTACGTCTGCACAGACTGCGGGATCAATCTTAAGCAAAAAGGACACTTTTTTGTCGAGGACAAGATTTACTGCGAGAAACACGCACGTGAACACGTCACTCCTCCGGAGGGTTATGATGTTGTCACTGTTTTTCCAAAGTAGAATGTTTCCCACATTCTACTTTAAAACTGCACATTCCCTTATCTGGGGAATTAATTTGGAAATCTGCAACTCTTTATTTGGATAGTCTTTCAGTGAGGCTGCTTTGTTGCCAGAATGAATGTTTGTAACAGCTCTTACATACTCAGACAGATGTGCATGGATATAAATAGACTTTGGCAACAGTAATCAGGAAATTGTGATTAGACGTCACCTGAATATGTGAATATAGTCTATCCAGATTAAGTGCTATTGTTATCATACATTCCAGTGTTTTTGTTATTCCAGACATTTATCTCATTGTATAAAAGACTCATGCTAGGGTATCTTAAGACCACTTAAGGCATTTGCATATAAAAAAAAATCATAAACTAATCATTGAAATTATGTAATCATGGTTTTATTCCCCACGCACACCAGTATATAAAATCTATTCCATGTATGTACATTGTCTTTTGGATTCTCCATGTTTTTATATAAAAATAACATGTTAAGTCTTGCTAGAAACAAAATTTTGTATATCCATTGTGAAATTTCTCTATGGTTTATTTCTTTGAAAATTATGCTTTTCAAGAGCATTATAAAGACAACTGAATAAATGACTAAATACTCAAGTGTTGTAATGTAAGCATCAACCCACTCACACTTCAGTCAGAGTACAATATAGCTTTTTTGTGCAGCTGTAAGAAATCTCAAAGAAGCTGTCCTACTCAATTATTGCAAGAATATAAAGAAATAGAATAGAGAAATATATTAAGACCTAAATGATACTAGGTCAAATCTATATCTACTAGTGATGTTGAATTTTAATTTTTTTTTTAAATGTAAATGTGACATTGAACAATAACCCCCATGTACCCTATTTTGATCAACTACCTGTTGCTCTGGGAAGCGCAGAAAGCGTCGTATGAAGGACAACAGTTAAAGCTTCTTTGACGAAACACTAAAGCAGATTCAATATTTATTTATGATTTGTATCAAAAGGTTTACATTTAAATTAAAAAGAAGGAAACAACACATATTTACAACTTTATGACTATAACAGTCAAACACATCTTTTAGTGTTAAGAGCTGGCAATCTAAAGAAAAGCGCTATTTTGCGTTTAAACTTCCCTTGCGTATAAAAATGACTGGAATATATAATAAATAATGTGAATAATTTAAGGGATTAAATCATGACGTTTTTCATAAGGCGTAAATGGAAAATAAAATTTCTACACTTATGTCATTCTCGTGGTCTTTACAGCAAGGGACAAGATTAGCTTTGCTACTCGCAGATCAGATTAAATGTCAGATTGTCCCGAAAATCGCAGTTCAATCCCTCTAGTAACATGTCAGCGTAGTAGCCTTCAGTTTCTTGCCAATTTGAGGATGAGTTTGTGGAGTGCCATTTGGAAGCGCGTGCGCTACACGCGCTAAAACGCGTATCCAAGCAAATATTTTGCACAGTGAGGTTCTCCTGATCCCGATCGTGATTTGAACTTTGTCGAACTTGGTCTGCAAGTCTCAGTGTTTCCGACAATGCCCAAATGTAGTTGTGGGCGAATCTCAAAGTCTCAATTTTAGTCAGTTTCGCGTCATCGGGAAAAGTTGGAAGCACGCTTCTGAGAGTATCCAGGGCGGAGTTCAGCTTATGCATGCGATGCCTTTCTCTGTCATTTGCCTTCACTCTGCGATTCCCACGTTGTCTGCTAGCTGATTTAACCGGCATCCTTTTCTTCATTCTTTTACTTCTTGTGTTCTCTTCGTTGACGGTAGATGAGCGTTCCTTCGTTGCCGAGTTTGTGCTGTCCAGCTCAAATTCTCTGTTGCATTTGATTTGCTGGCTTTTGGTGATGTCTGTGGATCCAGCCTTGGGATCTAATGCTGAACTCCAGTTAGATTTAAATGCCCCATTCCTTCCTACCGACGCGCACGTGGATCCTGGAGTCATTCTGTACATGAAACACACTGGTCAGCTTCAGTCTAAGGTCTTGGATAACAACCTATGAGAAACCTATCATAATTCAGATGCTTACCTCTTGGCTTGCAGACTGACTCAGTGAAACCGAGGTTCAGTGAGGGTGTTGGTCTACAGCACTGCGCGTCCTGTCCACCAGTGAGCAGCATGCAGTCTCTTTTCATTCCCCTAATATATAAATCAAAGGAACAAAAGAGAGTGATGCGCCCATTCGTCATTTATGTCCCTTTATCCTATCTGCGCTCTAGGATAAACAAATAGAGTCAAGTGGCCAATCAGAGACTGTCCTTTCCGAAATTTACCTTCAGGTTTAAGAAATCAACTAAGAGGGGGTTTAAAACAGGGTAGAATATGTCATGTGAACTTTTCTATAGTTGTCTGTTGTTGTTGTTGTTGTTTATAGTAGCACTTATACATTTGTCTACAACAATTTCATCACGAGCTCGTTGCAGCTTATTGCAAATATAGTGGCTTATAAACCTTTATTTTGCAATGAATTCTATAAGTCCTCATTGTCGAAATATAATAGTGGTACAGTATATGCATGAGGTTTTATCAAACATCAACTTCTGGATGATAAAAAAAAAGTTCACGGATCTGGAGCAGGAATAGTCTTATGATTTGCATTAACATCATGTAGGTAGTATTATGAACATACATGGCTTATTGCATTTTTTTATTGGCACTTAACATATAAATTTCAACAATAAATTTTAATTATTCGAAACGGGAAAGAATTACTTATAAACAGTGCTAATTTAGTGTCATTGCCTTTTTGCGCCTTGTGGCGATATTCCTGTGCGTAAATTGTGCTGTAGTGCAAAAACCCTGGGGAAATAATATTAAATTGAAGAAAATGTGGAATAACTTGTGATTGTGTGCAGCAGCACTTCTATAGTACAATGAAAACACAGAATATTATGCACAAAAGCATTTGCATAGGAAACTAAATGCGTGCGCACTGGTGTCTCCAAACGGAGTCTGTTATTAAGAACATCAAGTGCGCGTTGTAAATGTGGTCGCAGTTGCAAACAAAAGACTTCCAACGTGGTCGGATAGTACGAGTTTACACTTGGCCCCAAGCCCCCAAGCCTTGATAAATCTTCATTTATTGGAGAGCCCAAGAGCACTGTTATGGGCGCAAAATATTTACCGTGGTGCCCAAGTGTCCACAAAGGCACTCATCGCCAGTCTAACTAAATATGTATTTTGTAGGACATCTGATAACCATATGCTTTCAATAAAATGGACAAATAAAGCAAGGAGATAGGGAATGATGTCGTGCTGTTATAAAGACCTCGAAATAATCCAAAGTAAACCAAATATTAACGCTTTACAAATAACTTTTCATGCCAGATCCACATTGGGATATCGCGGGACAGGTGTGGGTTTGGGATTGTCAGATTTGTCCCTCGATTTTTATCAGTGCCTAGTAATATCTTGCTTGTTATGCAAAGTATGGGCAAACATAGGCGACCTGTTGCTGTGGAAATCATAGATATCGCAAAGAACCTGATTTAACAATAAATGCGTCTTACTGAAGAGCAGGTGATACCTGGCCCCTCTCTCTTGATTGATACTTCTTCAACTGCTGCACTTTACAATCTGTTGCAATTATTTATGAAACGAAATCTATTTCTTATTATTTTAGCAAACAGAAGTACCAGGTGGGGCTTTATTTTCATCCCCAGCCTTTGTCTGAAGGGCATCTGAAGAAGGCAATCAAGGACTAAAACTCGCTGACCAGCTTTTTGCCATCCATTTGTTCCAAACTGGCGGAAAAGCTATTTAATTCTTCTCTCTTGTTCAGACTCGGAAAAGGCTGCACATCGAGAAGAAAAGGAAACTTCACTGAGCAGACAAAAACAACAACTTAAAAACATTTAATTACAACCCGGATGCCATATGTACACCTCTTGTTAAAACTCAAACAATATCAACTCTTTTGTGTGGTAAAACGTGCACCTTTGGAGACGTGTGCGCTTTTGGAACGGTGTGCGCATCGAGACCAGAAAGATCTTGAGTACACTTCTTGGAAGAAGTAATGCAGTTTTAATGTGCTGTTGAGGTTCCTTTTAGAGTCCACCCATTGTGCTAAAACGCATATGCTTGTTATGACCGAATACACCAATTATAATTGAATAGCTAAGAGCTTCTTGCTACAACTCTATTTGGTTTGAGCAATCGGGGGTCACCCTCAATAATTAAGCCTTGGTCCTGCTCTGAATGCGTGGGTTCAACTACAGCTTTTCTCTACATAGTACCCACATTCAGTGGCGCGCATAGACTTGAATCCAATCTATTTTACTAACTTGCCAGTTTTGGGGTGGAAAAGCCATGTTTTCGTGGGAATGAGGAAAATAGAGGGGGGGAAATTAGTAAGAGTTGTAAATAATTTTGATCATTTGTAGCTATTGACTTTATTTTAAAATCTCTCACACTTTGACCATTTTCTTAAAATTAAATGTAAAATGGTTACTTAAAAAAAATCCTAAATGTAGCCTATCTTTCCATTGTGCGATACACTTGTATGTCCATTTTATGTCCCAATAGTTTGTTGATATATTTATTTGTTTGTTTGTTTGTTTTTATTAAAATTAAAATACTTTCAACTTTTTTTGCTGTATGAAGGTAACATTAAAATAGTCTCAGAAACGTTTATTATGCCTTCATCATTTGTTTTCGATACTTTTCAAATGCATTCCATTAATATGTTTGTGTTGTTTTGACCTTGTCTTGGTCCAAGACTTTAAAATATATTCCTTTTTTTTTACCCTCAGTTTTATTCATTGTTTAGTGTGGATATAACAAGAAAACAATGGCAATCGAATGGCACTGGAGTACAAACATGCAGAAAAAATAGAAAATTAATGACATTTGTCTAGATATACATTTAATAAATTAGTGAAAATGTGGAAAATACTTTAAAGGGAGTTAATTTTCTACCCACAGAAACACCTATAGCATTTAACACAACGTTACATATTGTAGTTACAACACACGTGAAAAAATACTACAGTAAATTTACTATAGAAAATGTAGTAAATTTCTAGGGGAGAGGATAATTTGTTTGTTATACATAGGCCTATTGGTTTAAGCTTTGCAACTAAACAAAGTTCAATAAAAATGTAGTCATTTTTTTTTTATAGTAGGCCTAATAGTGTTTTGAACCATGCTATAGTAAAGGTACTATAGTAAATTGTGAAAGAAAATTATATAGGAATTTATAGTAAATTTACCATGGAAAATTTAGAAACGTTTCTCTAGTAGATATTATAGTGTTTTTGAACCATGTTATAGTAAAAATACTATAATAAATTACTAAGGAATGGTTATTTGCTGTGGTAATTCTATTATAGTAATATAGACAAACAACTTTAGCCATAAGTGTCACTCACGAATATGAATGTGAATTTTTGTACTCCATATAAGAAAACATCCTAAAAAAGCAGTTATTTAGCGCAAAATAAACAATACAAGGTAGAAACATTTTACTAATACCCTACGTTTGTCCTTCAAAAACTAATAGCGCCATCAAGTGACCGTGCAAAGCATTCAACGAGTCTATGAAGAAAACACCAGTGCAGCCCAACTCACTAAATTAGCCTACTGGAAATAGTCTATAATGAAATGTTTTTACTGCACTGGATATGAATCAAGTTTTCCATGTGCACCTTCTTAAATTCTTAAATGTAGTGCTTTCTGATTATTAAAACTTTTAATCATAATGTGAAAATATACCTAAATAATGAAATGCGTTTCATCATCATCAACAACAACAACAACAGTAATAATGAATAAAATACTAATCCATATAATAATAATAATAGTACAATAAACTTCAATAAACAGATTCATTACTAGATTAATCAAAAAAAGAGACTCTACGCTGACCTCCATGGAAAAGATCATGTAACTGTGGCGAATCTGCGAATCGTCAGGATGTTGTGAGTTTCACATACACTAACAGCATGTGTGCTGGACTCATCGCTGTGATGAAGGACGCTTGGTGTGTTTGAAGATCAGCGTGCGCGGTGACACGCCTGAAAAGCAAATCGCGTCCCCTTTCACTCACACGGTACTTCCTGATATAAGGTTGCGCCTCAGATTGTGTCATGCAACGGGGCATTCGCACTCAAAACAAGCCGAACAAAGATCTTTCGGGCTGTCTTCCCCGTTTCTCACAGAGCAGTTAAAGAAACGACTTTTGCAGACAGGGTGTGTAACCTTGGCAAACAAAATGGACTACAGGGTGAGTGAGCTTAAAATATAGTAAGTTCCCAGTTATCCAAAGGTGATGTAATTATGCCAAAGTGAAAGCTTCGACTGTAGAAAATAACATCTTGTCAGGGCTGTTGTGTTTTGTTAACTTACTTTGTTTTGTTGGTCAACATACTTGATTTGATATAATATGTTTCTCGTTCAGGGCTGGAGATTCAGGTGGTCTTATCTTGTAGAAAGATGGTTATCCATTTGAAGGGTCATTTATTCGAGAGTTTGGGCACAAATGGGACCACAAAGTCTTTAGTTACTGGGGTATATTTGTAGCAATAGCCAAAAATACATTGTGTTGGTCAAAATTATAGATTTTTAATTTATGTCAGTAATGATTAGGATATTAAGAAAAGATCATGTGCCATGAAGATATTTTGTAAATTTCCTACTGTAAATATATTAAAGTTTTATTTTTGATTACTAAAATGCATTGCTAAGGACTTCATTTGGATAACTTTAAATTTTTCTCAATATTTTGAATTATTTAATTGTGTTGCACCCTCATATTCCAGATATTAAAATGTTTGTACATCAACCAAATATTGTCCTATCCTAACAAACCATACATCAATGGAAAGCTTATTTATCCAGCTTTCAGATGACATATAAATCTCAATTTTGAAAATTTGACACTTAAGACTGGTTTTGTGGTCCAGGGTACTGATTACAACTGGGTTGGCAGTGTATGTACACAACCACTCTACAATGATACATATCAACCCAGTGCTTTTCTTTTTTAAATCAACTGAAATCTTTACCCTTTTCTCGAATGGAACTGATCTTACATGGCTGTCTTTGTGACATCAAACAGACAGGCCCCTCCCACGATAGTGCTCCTTTTCTATTGCTCTCCGTCTTTTTGTCGCCCTCGTTCACTGAAGTCTGTGAAGTTTAGAATCGCATAAGTCCAGACAGCAAAATGTAAATATTTTCATGACTTTCTAACATTTACAAATGGAGAATATACTTGTGAAATGTAAGTTATGCACTAAAGAAAATGGCACATCTCAAACGCACTAAAAAGACCAAGTAGTGTATCTGGGGCTAGCCGTGTTAACTATCTTACGAGTTATTTTAAAGCCCTTAAAATGAAGCATGTCTCATGTTAAGGACCAGTTGGATTATGCACTTTCCCCTTGTCCACTGCTATAATTCAGATGAGCTTGTATTAAACTATAGCTATATCAATATAAATGGAAAAGCCTCATACCATATAGCTTGTAAAAAAAAAATAAATAAATAAATAAATATATATATTTATATATATATCTATATATATATATATATATATATATATATATATATATATATATCGTAACAACTTGATATATCACCAAGCCCTAGACTGAGCTTCTAAAGCACTTTGTGTTTGATCCTGCTTTAGACATCTGGACATTTCCATTGGAAACATGAGCTCTTTGACTTAACAATGGACAAATAATCAAAGCTCAGCTAGAGAGGGTGTGGTTGTCTGCAGTACACTAGCAGCTGTAAGCAAGCAGTTTGAGCCAACATCTTATTTTCTATAAACTTACTTATTCTTTGTCTCACACTTATTTTACACATTCATGTTATCTGTCAAGTACAGAAGATGTTTTACAACATAGCAGATGTGCATATTCGTTCATTTCTTATGCAATGTGTCTCTTCTATTGCTTTTGCCCTTTTTACAAGATAACATAATCTCAGTTTTTTATGGCATGTTATGCACCGATATCCATCCTGTCACTGTGTCTGATATCCATCCGGTCTTGTTTCATAAGACTGATAGGATGCTGCCTTTAAAGATCTCAATTCAAGGCTGTCCACATTTTACACCGTGGTTATATTTGGATCCTGAACGTCCATCAGTCCTGGTCAAAGTTAAAGTTGCTCACTCACATGACCTGTTTACCTGCTCCTCTTAATCCAGTGTACTTGGCAAACCCTGCTAAACCTGTCGGAGAGCTTGTCATGGACTTAGAACTCTATTTAGGGGGTGTTGTTTAGCTCCTGGCTGATTCATTCATTATTTCCTTGAAAAAATGATTGAAAATGAATTCCTTTTAAGCATGTTTAATTCATCTAGTAGTCTAATTACACCTCACTCATTTTTCTCAAATGGTTTTTAGTATAACTAGGGCTTTTTACATGCTTAAATTAAACAAAATGCAAATTATAGCATTAGTCAAGCTTTTGGAGACGAATCAAGGTGCTCATTTATTGTAGATGACTTGGAGTTGACATGCTCATGATATAGTTATCTAAGACTTTTAGCTGACCTCCAGATTTCCTGCGTGGTGTTGGGGTGATGCTATTGGGACACAATATCTGCTGTTATCGAGCAGAACCACATTGTGCTGTAAAAAAATAGTGATTGTGAAATGCATCAACCAGATATGCTTTTTACTGCCTATTTAAAAAAAATAAAAAAAAATAAATATATATATATATATATATATATATATATATATATATATATATATTATATATATATATAATATATTATTGTTGTTATTATTATTATTATTATTATTATTTTTTTTTTTTTTTGTGGAATCACATCTCATAATGAATAAGATGTGGCCAGCTGGAACAATCTTCTAAGTTCTCCTTGTATCTTGTGGCAGAAGTTAGACATACCTTTTCCAAAGTGTCTTAAGTGTAATTAGTGAATCCAAGCCCCTGAGACAATTAAGTACGACTCAGTCTGCTATATTATTTAATTATTATTTTATTTTTTTTATTAAGATTTTAATTTGATAATAGCTGTCATTATGGTAAGCTGATCATAGAGAGACATATTTTTTGCACTTATTCTTCAAACAGTGCCTAGCCTTAAAGGAGTTAAGTAGTAGGGTGTTTATTGAATCTTCTATAAATGTTTATGGATTGATTTATGTCTCTGTTACTTGTAATATAGGCAGGTAAGCAGTCAGTTCTTGGTTTCTGTATGTTGTTTTCTGCTGAAGCTTGTAGTTTTTTCAGCTGTTTTCTTAAATTAGATTGGGTTAATTTCTTGAACATTTCTGCTTTCCTCATGCAGAGTGCCTTGGAGGTGTATAAGGAGATGGTGCTGCTGTACATAGGGGAGGCTCGACACTTTGTGAATTCTCAATGTGCTGATCTGGAGCCATTGCAGATCATTGCGACCACTTTGCTGTGCACACTTGGTGTGGTCTGGCTAAAGGATTTCCTTTTCCAAAAAGAGAGTAAGTGCTATTTATCGCTCAGGGTTTTTTTTTGAATCATGATGTTTTTGAACATGTGTATTATTAGGCATGTTAAATATGTTGAAAGGTTTACACTATCAGTCAAAAGTTTGAGGTTGGTACAAATATATATATATATTTTTAAGAAGTCTCTATAAGGCTTATCAAGGCTACATTTATATAAAAAAGAATACAGTAAAACAGTAATATTATGGGAAAATAATTACTATTAACTTTTTAAAATATATTTTAAAATGTAATTTGCTCCTTTGATGGCAAAGATGGATTTTTAGCAGGAATTACTTCAGTTTTCATTGTCACATGATCCTTCAGAAATAATTCTTATATCATGATTTGTTGCTTAACAAACATTTCTTGTGATTATCAATGTTGAAAAGAGTTGTGCTCCTTAATATTTTCATGGGAGCAGAGAATTTTTTCATGATGCTTTGAGTACAAATCAATTGAGTACATCAATAAAAAAAAGCATTTATTTGAAATTGATCTTTTGTTACATTATACAAGTGTTTACTGTCACTTTTGATTAGTTAAATTAATCCCTGCTGAATAAAAGTAATTAATAATTTCTTGAAAAAAATGTTTTGTTTTTAAATGGTAGGTTATATAATCTTTATATCTTTCCATGAGTCAAGAGAAGAATACAATTATGTAATTGTTGAAAAAGTATAATGGTTTATTTATCAACAGATTTCACCTTTCAGTTTGTCACTTAGACGTTGTGTCGAAGTTTCTGACACTTAGGGTTGCTCTATGGAGCCCAGACACCTCTGGCATCATTGAGAAAAGGCCAATGAAATTGGCAAACCAAATTTACATAGCTGGCCACATCCCGGACATCCTTGTATAAATAGCCAGTGTAGCATTTGCTCACTTCTATTCAGTTTTTCGAAGCCGAATGCAGCATCTCTCTGTGAAAAGTTGGACTCATTCTCTTCTCAATCTCCTTGGCATTGTATCTATGGCACAGGCAGCAGTCTTTCCCTTCTCATAAACAGCTATGTTGTGAGAGTACCCCAAAGTTTTCAATAGCCCCTTTCACACTGCCATTCTGGCAAATACACGGGTAAAGTGTTCCGGCAATTGTTCCCGGGTCGCTAGATCAGGGTGTGACGTGTAATGTACGAGTCGAAAACTTAAGGCACGTTATACTTTCACTGAAGCAAGTGAACGATCTCAGCGTCAGCGCGGAAAGTAAGGAACTAACTGATCTCTGCTTAGATCTGGCTTTTGTTCATACATCGCTCGTCCCGGGTTGAACCCGGCAAAGTTACTAGGTCCCCGACCCGGGTTCAATGCCGGAATCAATCCCGGGATATATTTGCTTTCACACAGAAGGCGACCCGGCAATGTTTCGCCAATTTGCCGGGTCCGACGTGCAGTGTGAAAGGGGCTAATGACAATCTTTGAGAGCAAATTTTCTCCTAAAATTGCAAATCTCCGAAAGAGCTTTATGGGTGGAATTGTGTGTTTACATCAAGTCTTTCTGCCCTTGTCCTTCTGGGTATGGTTACCATACCCACCCCACCATACCCACAATGGTCATAAAACTTCAGTGTTTGGGCCATGCTCATCCTGAAACAGGGCTCATGGATGGTTCATGTCCTGCTTGTAGGGACCTTACCATAGATGCTCACGTTCTTTGCCAAAAGAGCCCAAGTCACCCCAGCCACTTTCTGTTCCAGTTCTTTCTACTTCCGGTATGAGGACACAGTGATGAGCCCGGTGAGTTGAGAATGGTTCTGCCGGGGAATCACCGTGGGATTCTCAATCCTCCCACACTTCGTATCTTCCAGTTGAGCTTCAGGATGAGTTTGCTAACTCATCTCGAGGTGAGTTCAATTTCTCATGATGAGATTTAGCTGTCAATCACATAATCTGAGGGGCGGTCTAAAACAAACAGAAACCGATGACTCTGAGTCTGAGGCAGACACGACGATGACATGATATGATGGCTGTGCTTGACCGGTTGGCCAAGAGCATCAGGCTCGAGTGGATTCCCCACGCTGCCTAGGATGCTTTCAGCTGGATGATTAGTTTCTGGGCACTGAATGCAAAACCAAGCCAAGGCCATCCCTCGTTCCTTTCTTCCCAGAGGTGCACAAGGAACTGATGAAAATGTGGAAGATCCTCTTCTCAACCAGGAGACGATACACCAGTTCCTCTGTCCTCATAGCCCTCAATGGAGGTCCTGCGAGGGATTATACGGAGGTGCCCAAGGTGAAGAGGGTGATTGCGCTGCATCTTTGTCCACAAAAGGAGGTGTCGTCCGACGCTCCCATCCAGGGCCTTTATGATTTTTTTTTCTCTGGCTCTCCAATCTGTGATGACCACACGCTGAGATTAAGCATCAGAGCCTGTTCAGACACAGACTTCCTTTCTCCTCACGTTCTGATGCAACAGGTCTGTCACCAAGCCAGTGTAATATTTTTGGCAACGTTCCCTCATTTGTCAGTGACTTATTTGACAGACCTGACAGACAAGGCACGGTGCGCCCTGATGGAAGTTTCATCTCCTGCCATTGCGCCTTTTGTTCCGCTAAGCTGCAGAAACCCTACCCTAGGTATGTTGAACGTAGTTCCCTTGAGACCATTGGCTTCCACAGTTTGGACAGACCCCTGGATGCATTGGCATATCAACTGTCTGGAGTTGTTGACAATGTCTTTTGGCTTTGAAGGGTTTCAACAAGTCTCTGCATGCCACGCACATCCTGGGCGATCTCAATCATGTTGCAGACTCTTTGTCATTACAGGTCATGCTCCGATGCAAGTGGAGGCTTCATCCCCAGATGGCCCAGCTGATTTGGAGGTGATTTAACCAGCCACAGTTAGATCTGTTTGCCTCACTGGAATCCATCCATTGCTACGTTAGGTGTTCCCTGAACAATGCCCCCCTTTGGCATGAATGCATAAATATGCATTCTATAAATAGGGTGGGTGCTCTCCAGGCCCTCTCTGTTAGCAAATAGAATTGAAACTCCGGCTTGGATATGTGCCCTGGGTTCCCATCACTCCTTCCAGAGATCAGGTGGTAACCTTGCAAGCTATCCCTCCACAGGACAGGAACCTTAACCTGTCCCTGTTGTGCCCAGTGTGAGCCCTGTGCATCCATTTGGAATGCACACAGGGTTTCAGACGGTCTGAACAGCTCTTTGTCTGCTTTGGAGGACAGCAGAAGGGAAATGCTGTCTCCAAACAGAGGATCTCATACTGGATTGTAGATGTGATCTGAATGGCCTATCAGGCCAGAGGCTTACCACGCCACTGGGAGTAAGGCTTACTCCACCAGGGACATTTCTGCTTCATCAGCTTTAGTGAATTGTGCCTCTCTAACAGACATTTGTAGAGCTCCAGTTTGTGCTATACCTAATACATTTTCCAGATTCTACAATCTGCCGATGGAACCAGTCTCATCCAGAGTCTTGAATGGTATGGAGAAGAGCTTGTGTATGGGGCCTCCCCTGTCTCAGGTGGCATTTGTGCTGAGTCCAGTTTGTCATGGCCTAGTGGTTAGAGAGTTTGACTCCTAACCCTAAGGTTGTGGGTTCGAGTCTTGGGCCAGCAATATCTTGACTTGGGTGCCCTTGAGCAAGGCACCGAACACCCAACACTTCCCCGGATGCTGCAGCATAAATTGCTGCCCACTGACATTCTGGCTTGGCAACATCTGTGCCCCCATGGTCTCGTAACTAGACCCCTAGTGCCAGAAACTTTGACACAACATAAAAGTGACTGACTGAAAAGGGAAAATCTATATTACGTGTGGTAACCCTCGTTCCCTGATGGAGGGAATGGAGATGTTGTGTCCCTTATACTACAACTGAACTGAACTGAACTGCCTCTGAGTGGGTTGATACGCTTCTTGACTCCTCAGAACAGAACGAGTGAGCAAATTCTACGCAAACCTATTTATACCGAGATATCTGGGGTGTGGTCAGCTATGCAAAGTTTGCTTTACCGATTTCATTGGCCTTTTCTCGATGTCAGAGGTGTCTGGGCTCCCAAGAGGAAGTGCTAATGTCTGAAACTTTGGACCAATGTCTTCGTTCCCTTCATCAGGGAACAAGGGTTACCTTATATAACAGATCTTTTTTTTTCTTTGCCACTGTTAAACAATATAAAAACTAGGGCTGCAACTAACGATTATTTTGATAATCGATTAATCTGTCGATTATTTTTACGATTAATCGGTTTATGTACTTATATTTTAGTTTTTTCCATTTTTTCCCCAAGTAAATTATTAATAAAGGGTCTTTATCATTCAGCATAGATTTAAGAGATTTTAACCATTTTGCATTGTCATATCCTCATCAAAAATATACCTGGAGTTGTTTTATTATGTTAGTAATCCTTTGTCAAACTCTTCTGCAATCAAAACACTGACCCATACTCTAGCAAAATTCACAAGGAGATTTCAAATATTGTTTTCACCATGGCAGTCCTTAGAGCTCCTAAAGTAGTTTAACATCCCAAACAAAGCTTCAGGAATCTTTGAGAACATATTTTCACGAAGTATAAGGATAAAACAGAATAAAATTGCAGTGCATTGTATTTTATTATTTACTGGGAAAAAGCTTTATAGCTTATGCTGTGAAATTGTAAACAATCCTTCGAAAAAAAGTGCCAATGGCATGAAACCTGAATGGAACTCACAATTTAAAGTAAAATCCATCAGAAGGTTGTCCAGAAAAAAAAAAAAAAAATTGGGACACACACAAAAAAACCTGCTGTGTGAAAAAGAG
Source organism: Carassius auratus (assembly GCF_003368295.1). Lineage (NCBI taxonomy): Eukaryota > Metazoa > Chordata > Actinopteri > Cypriniformes > Cyprinidae > Carassius > Carassius auratus. The sequence continues at coordinate 11,669,062 of NC_039255.1, forward strand.
CAGTGAATACTTAGAAAAGAAGTGCATTTTAAATATACTCAAACATTTACCTCTCTCATTCAGTCATAATTAGGCTGCAAGTCTGAATTATGAACTGGTAAACGACAAACTGATCACATAACATGTTTGTAAAGCTTTAAATGTTAACTGTTAAAAAGCAATGTTATCAGCTTTTACGACTAAACATTTGCAAACAATCTTGTACTGGAGAATCTGCACAAATAAAATTTTTAGGGGCCGTTCACATATCGCACCTAAAAACGCGTGGAAAACGCTTGTCGCGCCGCTTTCTCCTTCTTTCCAAAGCGCTCGGGCAGAAGCGCCCCTGAAGCGTCTGCCTTTGCTAAGCAACCATGACGTGCTCTCTCCATGACGTGCCCTCTCCATGAAGACCCGGAAATTTCAGCAAAGGATAAATGGATGCGGTGTGGACCATAGACAGTAAAAGAAATGGACACAGCGACCCCATTGGAACTCAATTGAGACAAATGAAGCCCAGTTTTAGCGTTTTTTAGCACTTCCGTTTCTGACGCGCAGACTCAAACTAAGCTTGAGGACGTCAGCAACCTGTCTGCCAGATGTAAATCTTCTAGTTGCTGTGGTGCAAACTGCCATCGTTAATCTTGCAGAGACGGCAAGCTTGAGCGGGGAGTTCTTTGTCGTGAGTGAGCAGGAGTAAGTATACTGATTAATTATTTTGTATAGTATTTTAAAATGTAACGCCACTACGCCATATTAAGTTAATTGCCTGCGAGCTTCTCCACCTGTCTGTACGGTAATGCGACAGAGAGCCGAGTGGTTATGACGCAATCGTTAGCCTATTTTTTACAAAAACTGTTTATACGGGGCCATAATGTAACATAGAAGGTAATGGAGCCCTTTATACATTGTCGTGTATCTTTAGAAATAAATAATGGACAAACAGAGTCTTTAAACGCCTCAGATGTAAAGTTATTCGCTGTCAAAGTGACGCCAAAATTAATGGGAGTCAATGGGAATGCTAACGCAAGTGAAGTTCTGCTAAAAGGTGGCAGCCCCCACCCGACTTCAACTTCCGGTCGAGTTCCTTGCCCCTTGGTGTGGACGCGCATCGCACCGCGTGCGTGTCGCGACCGCGTCGCTTCCATTATGAGAGAGCATACTGCGCGCCTACATAGGAAATAACGAACTTGAGTACGCAAAAGACACGATATGTGAACGGCCCCTTAAACAGTTCAGTAGTGCAGAGTTTACAGGTTACTCTTCATTTTGAAGGCTCAAAGTAAAGTACTCCCACTTCCCACTGAATGCTGCAGAGACGCTGTTCGGAAAGCACGTGACATAAAACGAGGCCAGCTATTGGCTATTCGCTGCTTCACCTGCTGTACTGGCTGAGTAAAACCTCCGGTGGCTCATTACTGCCACACTTTGGTCACCGCAGATTTGAAATATGCACGAAATGAGCCGCTTATGGCAAATAAAATTTATTTAGCGACGAATCGATTACTAAATTAGTTGACAACTATTTTCATAATCGATTTTAATCGATTAAATCGATTCGTTGTTTCAGCTCTAATAAAAACCCAGCATTATGTTGCAAACTAATTCTAAGAAAATATTGATGTTGTCCTTTTTTTGCTGTTCATCAGTCAGGAAGTCTTAAAACAACATAACAAAATGTCAATTCCACTTGAACAATAACAAAGACTGTGGCATTTGTAAGCTTCATATGTTAACAGTGACCTAGACAACATTTTATTTTTTTGTTTTGTTTATTGTGGGATGTTATGGTTGAGCCATCATTCAGAAACAATGGTTTCATACGAGCTGAGGGAGAAAAAACAAACATTTACACTGAGGTCTCTCATTTGTATAATTTTACATGGCATTTTTTTTTTCTTTTTACAGCAACTCAAATTTAGAAAAATGTCTTGCTGTGGAGGTATTTCATGTCATGTCTTCACCGCAATTTGCTCATTGTGTCATGTTTTCTAGGTCTGATATCAAGGGTAAAGAAGCAGTTCTTTAAAATCATCAGAAAAGTCCCATTTATTGGAGCAACAGTAAGCATTTAGTGGTTTTCTAGTTCCTTTTCTTTCTACACACTTCTCCTTCTGACTCACTGATTGAAAATTAATCACCACTTTCATGCTGAAGCGGAAACTAATCCTTTAATGCACTTTCACATTAGAACCTGTGATTATTCCAGGGTTTATCTTGTGTCATTAACCTGAACAGAGTGTAACATGTCAGAACTGAATACAGGTTGATTTTAATGTCTTGTCAGACTCATTACAATATTTATTTGAATGCATCTAATCATCCTAACATTACAAATTACAACCTAAACACCCAATAGAACAGGGGACGTTTTTGACTTAAAGGCCTCTGTTGTCCAACACAATATTCAAAGGCCTCTCATGCTAGTTATAATATTTCTACTGGTTTGTTCTTCTGTAATTATGCTAAAGGTGCTAGTTTCAGAACTTTCTTTGCAATAATGTAGTTTTAAATATGTTAAAATGAAATAATTAGAAAATACAAATTTACAAATTTTACACTATGATGTGTTTTTAGCATTTTAAACCAAGTTGAGAACCACTGCCTTGGAGCACTGCTAGTCATTAAAGTTCTCTTTTTGAATTTGCAAATGGATGAAGAAGTAACATCATATCAGCACTGCAGTAATTGTTTTTATTTCCCCTTCAATTCCTCTGTTCCCTATATTGCTTGTATTTATTAATTATTGAGAGGTTTTTATGACACTTTGTTCTTATCTTTTTCAATCAGATTCAGAATCAACTCAACAAGGCATTAGATGACATGTCGATGAGTCTATGCACGCTGAAGGAAGGCATGTGCTACACTAAACTCCTACCAGCACAGGGCCTCACCCACAAACAGCTCCTCGACAAGATCAGGGAGTATGAGACACTGAGTAAGTCACCTTCAGCCTGTCCCAACCTCCATCTGATATAATGAGGGAGAGCCCAAAAGCTTTGAGGATAAATAAGGAACTTTTAAATTTTCAGCCAGATGTTCTCAGACTAAATTTGCCCTTCAGTGTGGGTGCAGTTTCTTTGCAAACAAGATTATTTATTAGGGTATAATAGTACTGGTTTATACAGTATTAGAAGTCAGTGTTCCACCATAGTTCTGTCCTTCAGTTCAGTCTTTTTTCATACTTGATTTCAGGTGAAGTAGACTGGGCGAAAGGCAAAGTGTCAGGCGCAGTCTACTGGGGGGATGAGAAGCTCACAGATCTCCTGGTGAAGGTATAATGGCCTTTTTAAATCCTTTACATTAGCAAATCCCAACAAGTGCTATGTGTGTTCCAGGGGATAATTTTAAATTTGCTTCAATAAAAAAAAAAATGAAAATGTTAAATAAAATAGTCAGGGTTAAACTTTCAGCTAATTTTTCAAGAAAATGAGGAAAAAAAATTGAAATGCTTTTAGAATTTTGTTTTGATCAAACACAGAATATTTGTGCTATCTTGCGTGTCTTTGTTTAACCCACAGTATTGATTTTCTTAAAAACTGACTTTTAAATAATAATAATGATAATAATAAAAATTGAATCAAGCAGAGGCTTTGTAAAACAAGAAACAATTCCTGGATTTTGTTTTGTGTTCCTCTGGTTTGCAGGTATATGGTGAGTTTGCCTGGAGCAATCCCCTCCACCCAGACCTGTTCCCTGGGGTCAGGAAGATGGAGGCAGAAGTGGTGCGGATGACGTGTGCCCTTTTTAATGGAGGGCCAGATTCCTGTGGCACAGTCAGTCCTTCCCACTGTCTTCCACATTTTGTACAATTTCTCTTTGTTCTCTGCTCTCTGCAGTTGTTCGCACTTCAGATAATAGCTGAATGTTGGAAAATATCTCCTTAACAGAATCTGTAGAATGCTATGAGAGTTGAATACACTGGCTACATTCACACAGCAGCAGAATTTAATTGTGTATCTAGTGTTTTTTTACAGCTATTGTGACAATAGAAAACAGGGTTACCGTGGGTCCTTAAAAAGTCTTGCATTTAGTTATATAAAATTTATGGCCATAAAAGTCTTAAATTGTACAAGAAAGTCTTAATTATGGTTTCAAGAGGACTTCGATTTGGGGGACGGAAAGACAAGAATTGCAATATGGCTCATGGTGACAATTAAACCTCAAAAGGCTATGATGTCATTGAATAAATATGAGTGCTGCACGTTTCAATGTCAGATGCTGTGCTGTTATGTGTACAGTCACTATTGGGAAAACCTCTATAGAAAAGAATTACCCTCCTTTAAAAGAATCACATTTTGTTTTTGTTTTTCAGCCTGAAATAAAGATGGACACAGTTTTTGTTTTATCCAGATTTAATTACTCAGTGCAGCTTATAACATTTTAACCAGTGAAAAATATGACACCAACATGTCAGAAAACAATAAAAAGAGTTGAAAAAGGATCACCCTCCTCCTAAAAATGACATGTAAACTCAATCGGGTGTAGCCTATCACCATCTCAGTGGCACAAAAAGCCATTTGACTTTCAGCTGTGATTAGATGTGGTCATTTTGATTAGCTTAGCATTAAAAGAGCTTTCCTGGAGCATCACAGTCCTTGGTAGTGCAGCTGAAGCAAACAGATTTTATCTGGCTTATCAGGCTTTATCTGGTCAGGGAGGCTACCAAGAGGCCTACAGCAACTCTGAAACAGTTACAGGAATTTATGACAAAGAGTGGTTATTGTGTGCATGTGACCATAATACAGGGTTGCCAAATCTCACGCATGTGGCGTGACACTCACGCTTGGACTTCAGCGTGAGATTGATGCTGAAAGCGTAAGTGTCACACCAGATGCGTGAGAGTTGGCAACCCTGATAATATCACACATTCTCCACCGATGTGGCTTGTATGAGAGGGTTGCAAGAAATAAAGTCACTCCTCAAGTAATCCACATGCAGTCACAACTGAGCATTGCCAAAACGCACCTTCAAGATTCTGAGACAGATGAGACTAAAATTGAATTATTTGGCATCAACACCAAACGATATGGCTGGCGGCAATCCAAATATGGTTCACCATCCAAACAGCATTCCTCCAGTAAAGCATGCTGGTGGTAATATCCTGTCAGGGCCGGTACCATGGGGGTGGCGTGAGGGGGCATCGCCTACTTTAACAACAATTAAGGACAGTCCGTTTCACAAAGTCGCATTTTAATCGTAACTCTGACACAAATTCCCACGCAACCTGTGCAACTAAGAAATCAGCACTACTAAGATATGATGACATATTTATTTTCCATGTTTAATAGAGGGCTTGATGATCGTAGTTTGTTCATTGTTTTACTGTATTGTTTTTGTTTGTTACTGTTCAAGTTATTCTAACTTAAAATGATGCATCTGTCAAATGGGTCGCAATGGTTGCATTATTTCAGGGAATTGGTCGCAATCAGCTTCTGTTTCATTATAAAGCAGAAACAATTAAGTATTTCTAGTGGGTGTGGTGGTATCACTTGTCTATATTTGTGGTGAAACTGATCACGTCAGATTTTTTTATGTTTTTTTTTTTTATTAGATGGCGGTTCAACAAAATACTGACACAAGGGGGTGATCCTTTTTCCAAATCACTGAATCTGTTTTATTTATTTATTTTAATTGTTTTCTGACATGTTGCTGTTATATCTTTTGCTTGGATGTTATAAGTTGTACTGATTAAATGCAGCTGGATAAAACAAAAACTGTCTTCCTTTCACCCTGCAAAGCAAAAAAAAATTGATTATTTTAAAAGGGGTAATTCTTTTCTATATACACTGCATATTATGCTGCTCCAAAAGCACCACCTGCTGGCAGAGAATCAATATGCATTTTTCAATAAGTCATTGTTTTTGTTCAGATCACAGCCAAAATCAGCATATATTTTTATGCAGCAAACACTCAGTTATAAATGTGAACCAGTGGATCAAAGATCTAAATGATTAGGATATATTTATAAGTTAAGTTAATATAATTGATTGGTAATAATTGTTTAAATTTAATTGCATGTTTGGGACAAATCAAGAGTCGCTTAAATTAATCCTAAACAAATTTCCATTTGCTCATTTATCAGTCTGTTGTTTAAAAATCTGAAAACCGTATTGTATTATATCACGTTTCTTAATATCAAGTCATTATAATGCTGTTCACTCAAAACAAACAACATTTTGTGTGTGTTCCTTTCATGGAAAGGTTACTTCAGGTGGAACAGAAAGCATTCTGATGGCATGCAAGGCGTACAGAGACATGGCTCATGAACGTGGCATTAAACACCCAGAGATGTATGTACTATCTCAAGTCTAGTCAAAACATTAAGCCTCTGCAGTCATAATACTCTAATTTTGTTTAAGTCAGTCAACAGTAGCTGTCAACCCACACTGTAAATATTTAAACATATAAGTGGTTTGCTACGGTTGGCTATTCATTTACATAGCATATATAATATATAAAAAACAATCAGTTTTTTCTGAGTTTTATTTTACTTGGACAGAATTGGTGCTCATTAGTGCACTTTAAAAGCAGTTGTTTTATTCAATACCATTGTGTAATTTTTTGTTGTTGTTTGTCTCTATACTAGTATTGCACCCGTGAGCGTCCATGCAGCGTTTGACAAAGCAGCACATTATTTTGGGATGAAGCTCATTCACATACCTCTAGACAAGAAGACCATGAAAGTCGATGTGAAGGTACAGTTGTCTGGTTTGTTCACAGCAGACAGGCACATTTTTGTGAATATTGACCAGCTTGATGTTCACATCATTTTAAAGACTACTTTTTTGGTCATAGGCAATGAGAAGGGCCATCTCTAGAAACACTGCAATGCTGGTGTGTTCCGCTCCTCAGTTCCCCCATGGAATTATGGACCCTGTATTGGAAGTGGCGAAGGTAATATTGGCATGTAATTCAATGCCTTTGTATTGTGTTATACATTTTTCCGTAATGTATTCTTTGTCTTGTATATAAAAATGTATGTTTTTTTTATTATTATTTATTCTTTTAGCTTGCAGTAAAATACAACATCCCATTCCATGTGGATGCATGCTTGGGTGGGTTCCTGATCATTTTTATGGAAAAGGCAGGTTTCCAACTTGATCCCTTTGATTTCCGGGTCAATGGTGTGACCAGTATCTCAGCTGATACACATAAGGTGAGAACTCTAGTGAGAGAAATTAACGAATACAAAATACTGTTAAGTTTGGGATCAGTGAGATTGAGAAATAATACGAATAATTTAACACTGCTGTTTTCCACAAAAATAAAAATAAAAGTGTAAACAACAGCCTTCTAGAATGATTTCTGTAGGAGCATGTCACACTGAAGACTATTTTCGGTGAAAAATGTAGCTTTGCCATCACTGCATAAAGTACATTTTGAAATATATTAAAATAAAAGGCAATTATTTTAAGTTGTAATAATATTTCACTATATTACTGTTTTTTTTTTTTTTTTTTTTGTGAATTAAACGTTTATGCAAAAGATCTCTGACAGAACTACAACTATTGTTATTTATTTCTGTCCAGATATCGTCATGATGAAGATTAAAGCTAAATGCAAAGTTGATTTAATTTTAAAATCATTGTCTCTGTCTCCACAGTATGGTTATGCTCCCAAAGGCTCCTCAGTGGTGCTCTACAGTGACAAGAAATTTCGCCACTACCAGTATTTCGTAGCACCTGATTGGCAGGGAGGAATTTACGCGTCTCCTTCCATGGCTGGCTCTCGGCCTGGAGGCATAATTGCTGCCTGTTGGGCTACTATGATGCACATGGGTGAGAATGGATATGTTGACGCCACCAGGAAAGTCATTGGGACTGCCCGCAAAATCAAAGCAGGGTCAGTATTAATTCCATTTTTAATATAATACATGAAAGACATGAACGACAAAGGCAAATGTGTTGCTTTGAATGTATATCAACTGTGGTAAATGTAAATTTGAACGGCAAGTTACATTTACATGCCAGGAAAGGCACTGTACACAGAAAAAACAACTTGGAAAAACAAAAACAAAACAAAAAACACTCTCTTCCCACAGAATCCGTAAAATAGATGGGATGTTTGTATTCGGGGATCCAGAAGTGTCTGTGGTGGCTCTAGGCTCTGATGTTTTTGATATCTTCCGCTTATCTAATGCACTGACTTCAAAAGGCTGGAATCTCAACACTCTGCAGTTCCCATCTAGGTATGGTTAAAAAAAAAATGTTCAATGTAAAATGTGCAGGTTATGCAAACTAATGTAATGTTCCTAAAAACAGAATGAAAGTTAATCAGGTTATGGAAAATACACCTAGATCATTATTATTGATTGTTTTTATGTAAAGGCCTTAGTGCGTCAGTTTTAGGCAGTGGTCAGAAAAGTTGTTCTTCATTGTTTGTGGCTCTTTGTTGTTCTCTTTCAGCATCCATATTTGTGTCACAATGCTACACACACAGCCTGGTGTAGCTGAGCAGTTCATCAGTGATGTGAAGAGAGAAGTAGCCATTATCATGGAGAATCCTAAAGAGAGAACCACAGGGATGGTGGGTTTCCTTTTTATCTGATCCAAAAATACAGTACATTTTGAGAAGTATTATTACAATTTAAAATAGGTATGGCTGTTTTGGTATGTCTTGGTTGAACTTCACATTTTAAGATTTATATAGTCATTTTTTTCAGGCAAAATAATCATTGTCCATAACAACGCAGATGAGTAAAATCCTCACTTGGCACTCCAGTCGATTTGTACATGTATACTCTCTTCTGATAAACTATAATTAATTAATTAATAACCCTGAAATAACTTTTCCCATTTTATGTTGAAGGGAGCAATCTATGGCATGGCCCAATCCATTCCTGACCGAACGATGGTGACTGAGGTCTCACAGGGCTTTTTGGACTGCCTCTATAGCACTGAGGTGCCCAAGATACAGAACAAGCACCACAAAACCCATAAGAACCACATGAATGGCAACTCTAAAGCGCACTGAGATTGACTGTTGGGGTCTCCACCGTTAACTGACTTAAGGGATGTTCACCGCAATCATCTAATCATTCATTTACTAACTAACTCATTTATGTATAAGCCATAGTCACCTGATATTCTGGGATTTGTGACTAAGGAGCGACAGTATCTTGTCTATAAGACTGTAGAGACCGGTGCACAAGTGAGGCTCTGCGAAGGGTCTGGGACATATTAATTTAATTTTGGTCACCAGTGAGTGCAGTTTTCCTTGTTTCATTGGGTCAGTTTATTATTTTTATGACCGATGCACACCATATGTATTTGATCACATTTCCACTATTATCTTTGGAAGTGTGCCACTTAAACTCAGGATACCAGAGCACAATCTTGTCACAATGACTTTACATTTTACATGTTATTAACAGTTCCCAGGAATCAAATAATGCAGATTCGAACCAAATCCATGATACTATCAACATGGATAAATCATGGAGCTAGGATTATATATATTTGCTATATCTCCTCCTCTGTAGAAACTTTAAAACACAGCAGACGGTTTTCGGATGGTAGTACTGCTCAGGTGAACCTGTGTTGCAAATGTTTATTTTATTTCCTTCTTTTAAATTCCCCGTAACTAGCATAGATTTGATAATCCAGTTTTAAAACATTCAGCTAATTTAAGAGAAAATATCTCTGATTTTAAATGACCTGTGGAAAATGATATCAGGGCAAAACGTAACAAATCCACCCAGCAGGTTGTGAAGTTCAATAATATTTTCAGGTTCAAATTCCCATCCATTTGGGTTTTCACATTTCATCCTATCTACCTCATACCTAATAGTTAAAATTATTCAACACTTATTGTTTCAGTTTTGTTTAAATCCTGAGAAATGTCATGTGACTGGTAATTTTAATCATCAGTCAATGTCATGTTCCAGGTTATGGTACTCCATGACAAGTGTTTTCAGAAAGTCAGACCCCCTTAATTTGTGAGGCTTTCTTTTGTGTTTTGTATTTGTTTGGGATCTTTGTTCCATCTTAACTCAATTGAATGATAGTTAAGGCCTGGAACAGCAAAAAGGGACATTAATTTGTGTATGAAGTCTGTGATATGAGGATCACGATGATGACATGGTACCATGGAAACATCACACCAGATCTTGTCTGCAATGTAATGCCTTAAGCACTCATAATATTTGTGACCACTGTGTGTGTTTTTACATTTAAAATCACTAATATAACGTCTCATATTTCAATGTGTGTGTTTTTTTTTAATCATTCAGTAATTTCCATGTACTTTTTTTAAGCCTCTTTTTGGGGTACTTCAAGTAGGAGCAGTGTTATTTTGTATGATAACACTCTAATACAGTGTAGTATCAAGAACTGTAACATGCCTTAGGCTAGGACGTAGATGTGGATATTTGTCTTCTAACAGTTACCCTTCTTGCCTAAATGAAGCAGTTTAATGCCTTAAAGCAATAATCTGTAATTACTGTAACTACTGAAACTGAGGCACTTTGATCTGATTTTTTAAGCATTATATGAACTTTACGGTTATGGTTGTATTAAGCACAACACTAACAGCATTCACCTAAATGCCTTCCACAGACGTCAGGGTGTGTGCTATTATGTTAACACACTAGCTACATCAGCCTCAGGGACTAGACCTTTACCACGTCATGCAGTCCAGTTTAGTTTTGTCCTGTAATGTTTTTGTTGTTCCTATATAAATCAATAAACCTTGTCTTGAAATAAATATGCTGTTCGTGTAATATATTTTCCTGTTTTACAGAATAAGGGAACTCGTTTTTGCATTTACTTCTTTTCCATTATTTTTCTATGTAAAATTCAATATAAACCAGCTCTTATGTTTACACAAGTTTGGCATGAGGCCCTGCGTTCTTCAGAGCCGCTGTTCATGTTTTAAACTCAACATGTTTTTGTGACAACAATTAAACAGTAGGCAAGTGCTTTGACAGATGATTAATTGTTTCACAGTGCCAAAGTTAGTAAATATTGAGTCTTAATACAATTCACTGAGGCTCTAACCATGTCATCGTTGGGTCACATCAAATGAAATTAAAGGCACCATATATTTACTTTTAAAAAAGGACTATAAGCCATATAAAACACAGTAAGGCATAATATGGCTTGACCGATCTCTTTAGTGTCCTAGCAGTTCTCATCTCTGATCTGTAGTGCATTAATGTATTGTGAATGTAAAATAATTAAAAAAAAATATTGTTCCATTAATACTTTTTGGGAAAATATCAGGCTTAACAGGCAGGCTACACAGTCAAGCCTGTAGTGAAGGAAGTTTCACAATATTTTTGGTCCAGTTTTACAGGCTACAGAGGTTGACTGACAAGTTTTTCAAGTGAGAGGGTCTATTCAGAGGACAGAGGCCTGATCTATGAAAGTTGCGAGGGTGATGTCCCGTTGTGAGAGTCCTCCACATTCATGAGTACTGAGAGTGATCTGAACCTACCAGAGGGAAAACAGGCAGATGAGTCAACATGAAATCAAAATTCACTGCATTAATAGACCTTCTTTAAAACACATTCCTAGTTTTATTTAGAAATTAATATATGTAAAAGGAAACTTTTGTCTTCATTATCATCAAAATCAAAATGGTACACCGATGAGCCAATTATCTATTTACCTTATTATACACATTAAACCATTCAGGGTGATGATCCATTTTCTCAGCCTGTAATGCTACTCTGGACATGAATCCAAAAGCCTGAAAGGGAAAGAGCATGTCCTATCATTGTGCATACAGTATATAAAAGTATGATGCAAGCAGCATGTATGCTGCTTGCATAAACAGCTCAGCCAGAGCCAACCTGAGGAAGGGTATCTGCCAGGCCAAACTCAAACATAAACAGAGGATTGAAGAACACTTCAATTCTTCAGACCCCCGGCGTATGTGGCAAGGCATACAATCTATCACAGATTACAAACTACCTAACTCTGTGCCCCCCTCCAGCTCTGCCTCCCTCCCAGACGAGCTCAATCACTTTTATGCTCGTTTTGATAAAAATAATAAGGAGATCTCACTCAAAACTGAGCATCAACCCAGTGAACTGCCTCTCACACTCTCCACATCAGATGTTTACTCCACTTTGCGTAAAGTGAATGGACGGAAAGCAGCTGGCCCTGACGGAATACCTGGTCGTGTGCTTAAAGCCTGTGCAGAGCAGCTGGCTGAGGTCTTCACGGACATTTTCAATCTGTCCCTGGCCCAAGCAACTGTCCCCACTTGCTTCAAAACCTCCACCATCGTGCCGGTACCGAAGCACTCCACTGCATCGGTCCCTAACGACTTCCGTCCTGTTGCACTCACCCCCATCATTGCCAAGTGCTTTGAGAAACTGGTAGCATCCCACTTAAAAGCCTGTCTCCCTGCTACATTAGACCCATTCCAATTTGCCTATCGCAACAATAGGTCAACTGAGGACGCCATCTCAACGGCACTTCACTCTGCCCTCACCCACCTGGACAGTCAGAACACACATGTGAGAATGCTGTTCATAGACTTCAGTTCTGCATTTAATACGGTAATCCCCTCCAAGCTGATCTCCAAGCTCAGCCATCTTGGAATCAGCACACCCATCTGCAACTGGATTCTAGATTTTCTGACTAACAGACCTCAGTCTGTTAAGTTAGATAACCTCTCCTCCTCCATCATCATCCTGAACACTGGAGTGCCACAAGGCTGCGTACTGAGCCCTCTCCTGTACTCCCTTTTCACCCATGACTGCGTTCCTGTTTATGGCTCCAACACCATAGTCAAATTTGCAGATGACACCACAGTGGTAGGTCTGATCAAGGATGACGACGAGTCAGCCTACAGGGATGAGGTGCAGCACCTGGCTGTGTGGTGTGCCACCAACAACCTGGAACTAAACACCCAGAAGACAAAGGAGATCATTGTGGACTTCAGGCGGACTAGGAATCATGCACACACACCCATCTACATCAACGGAGCTGTAGTGGAGCGTGTGTCAAGTTTCAAGTTCCTTGGCATCAACATCTCAGATGACCTCACCTGGTCCCTAAACACCTCCACCCTGGTCAAAAAGGCTCAGCAGCGCCTTTATTTCTTACGGAGCCTTAAAAAAGTTCACCTCAGTCCCAGGATCCTTGCTGAATTCTACCGCTGTACCATTGAGAGCATACTTACAAACTGCATCTCAGTGTGGTACAGCAATTGCTCCGCATCTGACCGCAAAGCACTCCAGCGGGTGGTGAAAACTGCTCAACGGATCACCGGCACCCAGTTAACATCCATCGAGAACATTTATCACAGGCGCTGTCTGGGCAGGGCAAGAAACATCATCAAGGATGCCTCTCACCCTAACCATGGACTTTTCACCCTCCTTCCATCCGGCAGGCGTTACAGAAGCCTACGCTCTCGAACTAGTAGGCTCAGGAAGAGCTTCTTTCCTGAGGCTGTGACACTTCTGAATGCCGCACCACCTATCTAACCTGCACCTGCTCTTTTACTGCACTGGTCACAGTACTTTACATACATGTATTGCACTACTCATATTTTGCACAGACTGCACATGGTTAAATCCATTACACTATAAACTGTCTAAGTGGTTACTGTACAAGCACAGTAGACTATTTCTACAAAAAATCATTGCACTACTGTTATTTTGCATATAATAGATTGTTCAACAATACTTTGCACACTCATTCAACTGTATTTATTACCACTGTTCTCACGTTCCTGCTATTCATAATGTATATATAATCCTTCATTGCTCTGTTCATAATGTACATACAATATCTACATTGCATTCATATTTATAATCTGTATATACTCTGCTCAATACTGTATATAGCAACTCCACTGTACATTCTGTATATCATAGCTTTACTTACTCTGCACTTTTATGTATATAAAATAAAACACTATATTCTTGCACTTCTGGTTAGATGCTAACTGCATTTCATTAGCTCTGTACTTGTACTCTGCATAATGACAATAAAGTTGAATCTAATCTAATCTAATCTAATGTATAAGAATTGTGAAGTACTATATATAACTCTTAATAGTTTTATAGCCTTAGTCTCTCTTGGCAGTTTTCCAGAAGTTTTTACCTGGTTGAAGTCTTTGAAGAGGAACTCTTTGTAAATGGCATCCCTCCCCACCACCTCCACCCACTGAGCGTTCCTCATCATGGGCAGGAGGTGCTCCCTCTCCTCCATAGTAAGAGTCTGGATCTTCCCAGCCTGGGTGTTTAAAACAGTTCTGTTAGAAAATATCCGACAGTTCCATGTATATAGGGGTTTTGTGAACTTTGTACGAATGTTACAAATCATGCCATCTCCAAGAGTAAAATGTAGTGTGTACACAGAGATAAAATAATATTGTGAAATGTTTTATTTACAAGTTATATTATTTAACTCCTTATTAATTCTAATAATTTCTAAATAATTTCTAATAACATTAATGTGTGTGTGTGTGTGTGTATATATATATATATATATATATATATATATATATATATATATATATATATATATATATATATATATATATTATTTTAAACTTATTATAATAATTATATTGAATATACTTCGATATAATGATTATTTGTTAAGAACAGACACATTTGAAAAGTTTTGCAAACACTCACACTCTTAAACAACCATTCCAAGGGGGATGTTTCGGGAAAAAAACACTGTGATTGGTTGTTGTGAACCCCATATGGAAACAATAATGACTTGTGTTTTTTTTTTTTTTTTAAGAGTTTCCACCATATTCCTCAGGTGGTTGGAGTAATGAAATTCCTAAGATACTTAACTCTTAGCTTTTGCCCTTTCAGCAAAGATCGCATGGTCTTTAAACCAGTTTTACAACAAGACATTAAAATATGCATTTAGAAAAAGGCTTGAAAATATAGACTTTTTATATAGGCTTGAGCAAAACTTAAAAAAAAAAAAATGAAAACGGTGCGCTAAATTAAGGTAAATTAAGCTGATTTGTGTCAGCATTTTCTTTTGTACCATCCACACACTATTGTCCCAGACTGAACCTGTGCAAACACACGTCAGTCATAATGTAGCTCCAACACTGATAAAACTGACTGACATCAACAGGTCTCTTAGCAACAGTCTAATCTGCTGAACTAATGCTGCTGCTGCTGCAGGAACAGACACGACTCGAGATGAAAGCGAAGTAAAACCATGAGTGTTATATTAAAAAGATCAACAGTGCGAAATGATGTAAATGACGAACATGGTTATAGCAAAACCCTGAATCGGAGATGAAAAGGAAAAAGTCATTTACTCGACTCTCTAAATATTGTTAGTTCGTATAATAGGCAATACAAAGTCAGATTTAATAAATAAAAAAAATGAATGTGAAAATAAACATAACACCATAACTTTTACCTGTCCAACCATTTCCAATATATCGGAGGCATTTCGTTGTGGCAATTTGGACGTTCGAGAGTTAACGTATACAAGTGAAAAACCGTATACAAGTAAAAAGGTTTTTATATGTTTCTTACCATGTTGTGGGCGCTGTGCGTGTAGAGCTGACTTGGTCTCGTGCAAGCAGCTGGATTTCAACCAGTGAGTCCAGAGCGCGAGTTTACGAATCCCACTACGGTGAAGGGACGTCGTATGAGTTGCGTGTTTGGACGCTCTTGAAAAGTCACCAGGGAACGTCAGCACGCACTATTGAATATTCATATATGGGCCTTGCTCTTGCTGCTGCGGCTGCCCTTCCAAAAGCCTGATCAAAGTAGGAATGTGTTTGTGATTCCAAACAGTGAGAGAGTGTAATTAATAATGTACAAGCTGGACACAGATGAGAACTTATTCAACACTCATGCAGATCGGATAAAAAAACAATGATCTGTAATAGCAAGCGTCCGTTTAAGAAAAAAGGCATGCAATTTAATGTTAAAATTCCTAACTGAATGTGGCAAAACAGGAAATTATCCCTCTTAAGTAAACCGATTCATCTAGGGCCACACACACGCACACACACACACACACACACACACACACACACACACACATAGGCCTACATTAGAAGTCCTATTTTTTTCCTCTGCTTTTTCCCATAAGATAATATTATTTTGATCAAGATAAATTCTGTTCTTCTTCTTTTCTACATTTAGAAATTAAATGTAACATGTTTGGGTTACAGATCATTGTGATTTGCGCCTTTTATGAATATGAATATTGATAGTGACTTTTCATTTTCAAAAAAGGTGAGGGAGAGACAGAAATATGGATAAATTTGCATGCACAATATGTAAAGGTTGAACCTGGATGCATTAGAATTTTTATGAGCAAAATAAACCTTTATGTAATATCTCATACAAACCTGTAGTGCCAGTGGCATATATTAAATACAATGGCATATATTAAATAAACATAATTAAATGACAGCTATTTACCTCTTCTACAGTGTTTTTATCAGCCCCTTGCCACAGTTGGGAATGGGCAGAGCAATATTTCTCTGGTGGTGAACACACAATTCACAACGACACTCTCTGCAGGCAAGAATCACCTTCAATTACACCTCAACTTGCTAATTAACATAAAATATTATTATCCTAATATAGTTTACATACTATTACACGATTATAACTAACATCATCATTAATAATTATCCTTTTTAACTGAAGAGTTTTCAATAACCATGCTTATTAATCTGGTACAGAAGGACCTTACATATAGGCTAGATATACTGTATAGCCCTAATAGCAGCCAATTGCATTCCCAGTCACTGAGACTATTATTACCATGTGTTTGAATGTGACCTGGCTTTAGAGGTGCCCTATGGAGATTACCTCACTGTACATTGATCGCATTGCATTTTGGGGTTAACAAGCTGAAACTGGAATAATGGGGGCCTCTCAAAAACCTCGGCTGAGATGTTGGAAGGAGGAGACCGTAGCAATATTTAAAAACAACCTGGTCCTCAAACAGTCATCCAGGTTTGAGCCGGTTTCAAATAGGTTGTCAGGGGTGTCTGATTTCATAAGACAAGTCACAGTATCTCTCCTACCGTATGGCAGGGGTCTAGTCTTCTTTAAGATCAATACTGAGGTCCCTTTTCAGACCGAGCCATTATCGATTTACCTTCTCCTCCAAAGAATGTGCTGGGCACTATGTCATTCCCAGGATGATCAATGAAAGCTTATAGTGAACAATTTGGGGGATGAAAAAGGTGAAATGGGTTCAAAGGTTGTAGTTCACTCTGTTCCCCTCTAGATGGCCCCCTTCAGCTTCTTGTATGTCATTGTTTATTTTTTCCAACTTGCTTGCATGCTGCTTCAAAGAGGCATTTAAACACAATACAGTCATAAAATACAAAAATGTTGGTGGAGAACAATATAAATAAACTGTTTTTTGTAAATAGAAGGTGAAAGTTGATTTTTGGACTACATTAGGTAAACACTTACATGACAGGTAACTTAAATCAGTCAGCAAACAATTTATGGTTTACAGGAAAACAAATACATAAATCTGAAAATGTTGGTGAAGATGTGTAAAGAGCAAAAGCTTTTTAAGCAAACATTAAAAATTCAATAACCACCATCATGACTATAAGGATGATGGATGGATCAGTGTTTTATTACACGTTGATGACATTATTTCTCCTCCCTATAGTCTGAGTCAGACATTTGAGGAAGCTGGCCATTATTCTCTCTGGATGAGGCAGTATGGATTGCTAAATGATGTAACCTGTCCTCTCCTTGTGGAAAGTAGTCCGAATAATGTATATCTGCATAAGTATGCATGTTGTGTAATTAAAAACATTAAATAAGTCATGCAAAAGACATGTAGTGAGTTCCAAAGTTCAGCAGGAAAGCGCCTTTCTCATATCCCAGGAGTCAGATGAGACTGTATTGATCAGCTAAACTACTTGTTTCTTGAAAAAAATACAGCTCAAAGAAAGCTTTTCTGCCATGTTTGTTTTGGAAGATACCCTGGGAGGGGAGCATTGTGGGAAATACATTAGAGGAGCGTGAAGGATTAAAGCATAATGGGCTTTTGAAAGCACCACGCCGTAATGCGCCGTCTACTTTGCAATAGTGCAGATTATGTTGTAGATCAGGATTTTAAGGGCAAGTAGCCATTATCTGTCAGATATACTGTATGGCCAGTGTGACTAAACTCCTGGCTATATGATGAGCTGAACGGCTCTCACAACTTCAGTGATGGTGCTGGTGATCAGCAGATGTTAAGAAGAACTGATGAGGGGACAGCAGGGGAAAAAAAGTCTGTTTTCAATTGAATTGCACTAACCAGGAGTGATGACGTTATTGTTTTTTGCTCCAAAATGATATTTTACGGCTGTCTTGGACTGAAAAATAAAAACTCTGACCTCAATTTTGGGTCTGTGATGAAAACAAGCAGTAAATTATACAAACATATAGTAAGTGGTCTGCTTGACCTAAAACTCCAATTAACATTTGGACTGGATTGTGCAAGCAAATTAGAGTACCTTTAAGTGTTGCTGATTTTCAACTTAAGTAATTAGTGTTGCATAATTGACTGTGATATAAGAGTAGTATAATTTACTGAGGACAATTAGACAGTGATGATCAGCATTAATTGTATTACTTTTCACTACAAATAAACACATGGCAGCAGTTGTCCTCAAAGCCTAGGAGCTTTTGATTACAGTAAGGACTTTCAAACATTTTGATGACATAGATCCCAAATATGATAACTGCTTCCTAAAATAAAAAGGGATTTATTTATTTTCAGATATACAGACCAATTTTACTGTGTGCATAAACTATTATGTTTGATATTATAGAGTTGCCATGCCTCTTAAACTAAGTAATTAGCTTTTTTTATTGTACTGAAGTCCAAGCAAATTGTAGGTCGCAAGAATGAAACCCCATAACATATATGGAGATTATTACTTTTTTATTTCTTGTGTTAAACATTTGGATTAATGTACTGTAAAATGTTATTTAGAAAATTGTATTGCTGTTAAAACTAGGGCTGACAATAGATAAAAAAAATTTTTTTATATTATTTTCAATCTGCTTTTAGAAAGTCTATGATCTAAAAATAACAAATTGTTTTAGCTTATATGTGTGTGTGTGTGTGTGTGTGTGTGTGTGTGTGTGTGTGTGTGTGTGTGTGTGTGTGTGTGTGTATATATATATATATATATATATTTATATATATATATATATATATATATATAAAATGCTAAATTATGGACTCCAGTTTGAACACCCTTTAATTAAAGTCCCTGTTTAAGAATGTTTGTTTACGTTTAGTCATTTTCTCACTTGCAAACATTTTGTTTTTCTTGCCTCATAAGTTAAAGGACATCAGAGGCACAACAAAAATGATATACTTAAAGGTACTCTTAAGTGGGCAGAGTGTTGGATGTACACACAGTTTTTATTTATCTCAGGGCCAGTTTTTCTCAAGCCATTGCTTTTCATTGGGACAGTGGAGACCTTTTGTGGAAAAACAAACACAGTAAGGACCATTCGATCAAAATGTGAATACACTTGACGACATAAGGGGAAACAGTGAAACTATGATGATACTATAGTGATAACTGAGTGCAGTCAGTCATCACTATAGTATCATCACAGCTTCACTGTTTCCCCTTATGTCATCAAGTGTATTCACATTTTGATCAAATGGTCCTTACTGTGTTTGTTTTTCCATAAAGGTCTCCACTGTCCCAATGACAAGCAATGGCTTGTGATCACCGGGTGTAACATGTCCATTTGATTAGCCATTATATTCTGAGTGAGGGCTTTTATCCATGTTTTGATTATAAAAGATGATAAACGGTTGGTTTCCAATTTAGGTCTTATGTAAGCATTATGTAACAA